>NC_142461.1:91892424-92043939 GCF_049115385.1 Moschus berezovskii | reverse complement strand
GCCCACTTGACTTCACATTCCAAGATGTCTGGCTCTAGGTCAGTGATCACGTTATCGTGACTATCTTGGTCGTGAAGATCTTTTATGTACAGTTCTTCTGTGTATTCCTGCCACCTTTTCTTAATATCTTCTGCTTCTGTTAGGTCCATACCATTTCTGTCCTTTATCGAGCCCATCTTTGCATGAAATGTTCCCTTGGAATCTCTAATTTTCTTGAAGAGGTCTCTTGTTTTTCCTATTCTGTTGTTTTCCTCTATTTCTTTGCATTGATCACTGAGGAAGGCTTTCTTATCTCTCCTTGCTATTCTTTGGAACTCTGCATTCAGATGCTTATATCTTTCCTCTTCTCCTTTGCTTTTCGCCTCTCTTCTTTTCACAGCTATTTGTAAGGCCTCCTCAGACAGCCATTTCGCTCTTCTGCATTTCTTTTCCATGGGGATGGTCTTGGTCCCTGTCCTCTGTACAATGTCACGAACCTCCGTCCAGAGTTCATCAGGCACTCTATCAATCAGATCTAGTCCCTTAAATCTATTTCTCACTTCCACTGTATAATCATAAGGGATTTGATTTAGGTCATATCTGAATGGCCTAGTGGTTTTCCCTACTTTCTTCAATGTAAGTCTGAATTTCGCAATAAGGAGTTCATGATCTGAGCCACAGTCAGCTCCTGGTCTTGTTTTCGCTAACTGTATACAGCTTCTCCATCTTTGGCTGCAAAGAATATAATCAATCTGATTTTGGTGTTGACCATCTGGTGATGTCCATGTGTAGAGTCTTCTCTTGTGTTGCTGGAAGAGGGTGTTTGCTATGACCAGTGCATTCTCTTGACGAAACTCTATTAGCCTTTGCCCTGCTTCATTCCGTGCTCCAAGGCCAAATTTGCCAGTTACTCCAGGTGTTTCTTGACTTCCTACTTTTGCATTTCAATCCCCTATAATGAAAAGGACATCTTTTTTGGGTGTTAGTTTTAAAAGGTCTTGTAGGTCTTCATAGAACCGATTAACTTCGGCTTCTTCAGCATTACTGGTTGGGGCATAGGCCTGGATTACTGTAATATTGAATGGTTTGCCTTGGAAACGAACAGAAATCATTCTGTCATTTTTAAGATTGCATCCAAGTACTGCATTTTGGACTCTTTTGTTGACCATGATGGCTACTCCATTTCTTCTAAGGGATTCCTGCCCACAGTAGTAGATATAATGGTCATCCGAGTTAAATTCACCCATTCCAGTCCATTTTAATTCACTGATTCCTAGAATGTCGACGTTCACTCTTGCCATCTCCCGTTTGACCACTTCCAATTTGCCTTGATTCATGGACCTAACATTCCAGGTTCCTATGCAATATTGCTCTTTACAGCACCGGACCTTGCTTCTATCACTGGTCACATTCACAGCTGGGTATTGGTTTTGCTTTTGCTCCTGCTCCATCCCTTTATTCCTTCTATAGTTATTTCTCCACTGAGCTCCAGTAGCGTACTGGGCACCTACCCACCTGGGGAATTCCTCATTCAGTATCCTATCATTTTGCCCTTTGTTACTCTTCATGGGGTTCTCAAGGCAAGTATACTGAAGTGGTTTGCCATTCCCTTCTCCCGTGGACCACATTCGGCTGTGGTCCATGTGATCAGATCAACTAGTTTCCTGTGATTATGATTTCAGTGTGTCTGCCCTCTGATGCCCCCTAGCAATACCTACCGTCTTATTTGGGTTTCTCTTACCTTGGTCATGGAAAATCTCTTCACAGCCGCTCCAGCAAAATGCAGCCGCTGTACCTTACCTTGGACGAGGGGTATCTCCTCAAGGCCGCCCCCCCAACCTTGAACGCGGAGTAGCTCCTCTCGGCCCTCCTGCGCCCGCGCAGCCACCGCCTGTTGGACGTGGGGTAGCTCCTCACGGCCGCACCTCTTTGAGTGTTTCGTTGCGCCAGGGCGCCGCCGGGGCCGGCGTCTCCCGCGTCGCGTCTGCTCTGCCGGGGCCGGCGTCTCTCGCGAGATTCCTTAAGAAACTAAGAATAAAGCCCCCATAGAGCCCAGCAATACCAGTTCAAGGTGTATACTCTGAGGAAACCAAAACTGAAAAAGACATATACCCCAGTGTTCACTGCAGCACAATTTACAATAGACAGGATATGGAAGCAACCTAGATGTCCATTGACAGATGAATGCATAAAGAAGCTGTGGTACATATATACAATGGAACACTACTCAGCCATGAAAAGGAACACACTTCAGTCAGTCCTAATGAGGTGGATGAACCTAGAACCTATTTACAGAGTGAAGTAAGTCAGAAAGAGAAAAACAAATATCATATATTAATGCATATCTGATGCTGGGAAAGGTTGGGGCAGGAGGAGAAGGGGACGACAGAGAATGAGATGGCTGGATGGCATCACCGACTCTGTGGACATGGGTTTGAGTGAACTCCGGGAGTTGGTGATGGACAGGGAGGCCTGGCATGCTGTGATTCCTGGGGTCGCGGAGAGTCGGAAACGACTGGGCGACTGAACTGAACTGAACTGATGGAATCTAGGAAGACGGTACTGATGAACCTGTTTGCAGGGCAGTAATGAAGACAGACAAAGAGAACAGACTTATGGACAAGGGTGTGGGGAAGGAAGAAGAGGGTGAGATGAACAGAGAGTATAGTGTGGAAGCATATACACTACCATGTGTAAAACAGATAGCCAATAGAAATTTTCTGTATGACTCAGGGAACTCAAACTGGGACTCTATAACAACCTAGAGGGAGGGAAAAGGGTGGGAGGTGGGAGGGAGGATCAAGAGGGAGGGGAGATAGGTACACCTATGGCTAATTCATGTTGACTTATGACAGATATCAAACCAATATTGTAAAGCAATTATCTTTCAATTAAAAACACCAATACAGTATACTAACGCATACATATGGAATTTAGAAAGATGCAAATGATAACCCTGTATACGAGACAGCAAAAGAGACACAGATGTATAGAACAGTCTTTGGGACTCTGTGGGAGAGGGTGAGGGTGGGATGATTTGGGAGAATGGCATTGAAACACGTATGTTGTCATATGTGAAACGAATCACTAGTTCAGGGTCGATGCATGTTACAGGATGCTCGGGGCTGGCATGCAGTGATGACCCAGAGAGAGGATAAAGGGAGGAGGGAGGTGGGAGGGGGATTCAGGAGGGGGAACTTATGTAAACCCGGGGCGAATTCATGTCAATGTATGGCAAAACCAACCAATATAATATTGTAAAATAATTTGCCTCCAATAAAAAATAAATTAATTTAAAAAAATAAATAAAAATAAATACATTTTAAAAAGTCTACAAATAAGGTATGTTGGAGAGGCTGTGGAAAAAAGTTTACCCTTATGCACTATCAAGGGGAATGTACATTGGTACAGCTACTATGGAAAACAATATAGAGGTTTTTCAAAAAACTAGAAACAGAACTACCATGTGATCCAGCAATTTGACTTCTGGGTATTTATAATTTTAATTATTTATTTACTTTTGGCTCTGCTGGGTCTTCATTGCTGCGTGGGCTTGTCTCTAGTTGTGTCAAGTAGGGCTACTCTCCAGTTGCACCGGCTTCTCATTGAGGTAACTTTCCTTGTTGCAAAGCACAGGTTCTAGGGTGCATGGACTTCAGTAGTTGTAGTACATGGGCTCAGTAGTTTCAGCCCCCAGGCTCTAGAGGCAGATTCTTTACCACTGAGCCACCAGGGAAGCCTGACTTCTGGGCATTTAGCCAAAGAAAATTAAAACACTAATTTGAAAAGATAGGTGTACATTGTTCACTAAGCATTATTTACAGTGGTCAAGATATGAAAACAATCTAACCATCCACTTATGGATAAATGGATAAAGAAGATGCAGTATATATATATAATCAAATACTACGCAGCCATAACAATGAATGAAATCTTGCCATTGGAGACATGAATGGACCTTGGGGATATTATGCTAAGTGAAATAAGTCAGACACAGAAAGACAAATATTGTAGGATTTCACTTATATGGGGAATCTAAAAAGCAGAACAGATGAAGCAAACAAAACAAAACCTATAGAGAACAGAATGGGATTTCCAGGTGGGCCGCAAGTGGTAAAGAACCCGCCAGCCAATGCAGGAGACATGAAGAGATACAGGTTCAATCCCTGGGTAGAGAAGATCCCCTGGAGAAGGGCATGGCAACCCACTCCAGTATTCTTGCCTAGAGAATCCCTTGGACAGAGGAGCCTGGCAGGCTACAGTCCATAGGGTCACAAAGAGTCGGAAACGACTGAAGCAACTTAGCTTGCACACACACACACAGAGAACAGAATGGGGTTTGCCAGAGGGGAGGGGAGTTGAAGGGTGTTCCACATGGGTGAAAGTGATTATATGGATAAACTTTCAATTATGAAATGGACTTTTATAAGTTTACAGTCTCTATAAAAGTTCGTTCATGTAGCTTGTAAGACATGCTAATATTTTTTGTATGGCAAACAAGTTTCAACCCATAGTGGAATGGCAGCCTCTCCCACTCGTGTGCAGGACGCAGACCTTCATGCAGCTTTGGGGATGGTATATACAGCATGCTGACTGTATTTTATAATATTGTAGTGTATATTTGAAAGAAGCCAAGAGAGTACATCTTAAAAATTCTTATCAAAACAAAAAAAAATTGTAGTTTTCTACGGTGACTGACGTTGTTTTTTTTAGTCATGTCCAACTCTTTGTGACCCCATGGACTGCAGCACGCCAGACTTCCCTGTCCTCCACCATCTCCCAGAGTTTCCTCCAACTCATGTCCATTGAATTGATGCCATCCAACCTTCTCATCCTCTGGCGTCCCCTTCTCCTCCTGCCTTCAGTCTTTCCCAGCATCAGGGTCTTTTCCAACCTGGATCCCCTTCATTGCAGGCAGATTCTTTACCATCTGAGCCACAAGGGAAACCCCTTGGAAAAGACTGACAGTAAACTAGACTTAGTGGGGATCATTTCCCAGTGTATATACATATCAAATCATTATGTTGGACAACTAAAATTTATATAAGGCCAATGCTAATTATACCTCAATTAAAGACTAACAAAAAACAACCAAGGAAGTAAATAAGTTCTTAAATGGCTTTAAAAAAGATTTCATATCATGTCCTTCATGTATATAGCATTTCTATTGAATGGTCAACTGTCAATCAGATTTTCTCTCTTTAAAAGTTTTGCTTTGGTTTTACTATTCTTATGACTTTTTCACTGCTTTTGATTTTTAGCAGACTTGTTTTGATCTGTACATGTAGATTTTTTTTAATAGTTTATCTCACTTTGAAGTTTAACAGATTTCTTAATGTATCCCATCAGTTTGGGGAAGTTACTATTCATTATTCTTCAATTGCTGCTTCTATCCTATTTTCCCTCTTCTCTCTTATAGGACTTTAATGCACGTATATTACATCTTCTCACTATGCCTCTATGTCTCATACTCACTACAGGTATCCCTGCTTTGCAAAAGTCCGCTTTATACCCCTTTACTTTTGGGAAAGTCCTGTATTAGCACCTGCTTTCATTAACCAAAAGAATTCTGAAGAGGATTTTCAGCTTTTACCAAGAAAGTTCATTACTTCTTCATTCTACATCATTCTGGTCTAGGGAAGTTTTCGTAGGAACACTCTGCTTTCAGATGCCAGCAGACCTTATATTCTAGTTTCCATCCTTCGACTGCTATGTGCTTCAGTCTAGAATTGTTTTCTCTCTCTAATTTCTGCTTCACTAATCCTACAGCTGAATCTAATCTATTATTAACCCCATTTATTTAAACTTTTCTCATTATTACATTTTTCAGTGTTACA
This sequence comes from Moschus berezovskii, assembly GCF_049115385.1. NCBI lineage: Eukaryota > Metazoa > Chordata > Mammalia > Artiodactyla > Moschidae > Moschus > Moschus berezovskii. Next base: position 92,038,123 of record NC_142461.1, on the reverse strand, counting down.
ATTATAATCAGGTTTTCTTTTATAGTCGCCGATCTCTGTTGAAGTTTTAATTTGTCTTTTATATCTCTTAATATAGCAAGAATAATTGTTTGACTCTGTATCTGATGGCTTCATTATCTGACGCCCCTGCGGTTCTGTGGTTCTGCTTGTTTGTTGTTTCCATTGGTGTCTACTCAGTTTGACTTGTCTCCTTTCATGCCTGGTTACTTTGATATGTTGCCTTTAATTTTACTAGTAAAAATTGTTTGCAGAAATAATTTGAGGCCAGAATGATATATTCCATCTTGCTAGGAATAAAATTTCAGGCTCTGGAGTGATTCAAAACTGTACTATGGTCCTCAATGAAATCTGTTTACTTGCAATTTATCTTTATTCCTAGAGTCTCACCATTCATGATTCTAACTATACGCAAAAGGTTTTCACCAAGGCTCCCAAATGTGAGAATTCTAATTCCTATCTCACTAGCTCAGTGAGACAGTCAAAAGCACCATTAATTCTTTTTTCCCCCAACTTTGTCATATAGTTGACATATTGTGCATGTTTAAGACATACAATGTATACTATCATAGCATTAGTTACCACCTCCATCCAGTCACATAGTTACCATTTGTTTTTTTGTGGTAAGAACATTCTAGATCTACTTTCTCAGCAACTTTCAAGTATATAATACAGTATTTATTGACTATAATCACCATGATGTACATTAGGTTCTTAGAATTTATTCATGTTAAAACTGGCTGTTTATATCCCTGGCCAATGAAACAACAGACTGGTTCCAAATAGGAAAAGGAGTACGTCAAGGTTGTATATTGTCACCCTGCTTATTTAACTCATATGCAGAGTACATCATGAGAAACGCTGGGCTGGAAGAAGCACAAGCTGGAATCAAGATTGCTGGGAGAAATATCAATAACCTCAGATATGCAGATGACACCACCCTTATGGCAGAAAGTGAAGAGGAACTAAAAAGCCTCTTGATGAAAGTGAAAGAGGAGAGTGAAAAAGTTGGCTTGAAGCTCAACAATCAGAAAACAAAGATCATGGCATCTGGTCCCACCACTTCATGGGAAATAGATGGGGAAACAGTGTCAGACTATCTTTTTGGGCTCCAAAGTCACTGCAGGTGCTGATTGCAGCCCATGAAATTAAAAGACGCTTTCTCCTTGGAAGGAAAGTTATGACCAACCTAGATAGTATATTAAAAAGCAGAGACATTACTTTGCCAACCAAGGTCCATCTAGTCAAGGCTATGGTTTTTCCTGTGGTCATGTATGGATGTAAGAGTTGGACTATAAAGCTGAACACCGAAGAACTGATGCTTTTGAACTGTGGTGTTGGAGAAGACTCTTGAGAGTCTCTTGGACTGCAAGGAGATCCAACCAGTCCATTCTAAAGGAGATCAATCCTGGGTGTTCATTGGAGGGACTGATGCTAAAGCTGAAACTGCAATACTTTGGCCACCTCATGCGACGAGTTGACTCACTGGAAAAGACTCTGATGTTGGGAAGGATTGGGGGCAGGAGGAGAAGGGGACGACAGAGAATGAGATGGCTGGATGGCATCACCGACTCATTGGACGTGAGTTTGAGTGAACTCCGGGAGTTGGTGATGGACAGGGAGGCCTGGCGTGCTGTGATTTTGGGGTCACAAAGAGTCAGACATGACTGAGCAACTGAACTAACTAACTAACTAATGTCTCCTCTATTCCCCCATCTTCCAGTCCCTGGTAACCACCATTCTAGTCTCTGATCGTATTGATTTTTTTTTTTTTTAGATTCAGATGTAAGTGATATCATACAGTATTTGTCATTCTCTGTCTATTTCATTTAGCATTACACCCTTAAGGTCCATCTACATTGTCACAAAAGATTCTCAGCTCCTCCCACTGAAATCACCAAGTGTGCCTAGGAGGAAAAACAACCCCAAAATTCTGGCTTTTTCCATGGGCATCAGTTTGCTGCCAGATCTTATCCCAGTAATTCTTTCCTATTTTGTTAATGCCCAATGTCATCAAAGAGATTTAAAAAATACTTTATTCAGCTTTGCAAATAGTCGTTAGCAAGAATGTTGGTTGAATTAGCTACTCTATTATTACCAGAAGTAGAAGCCTTCCAATTTACTTGGTTTTTCTTATCTATAACTATAGTTATCCATAGGTATTCTTGGAGACTGGTTCCATGACTTCTCATAGATACCAAAATCTGAATACGCTCAGATTTTATACTGAGCATAGGTACTGAGTACTGTACAAGAAGTTTATGAAAATGGAAGAGATACAGAAAGTGAAGGCACTTTGAACGTTGCAAACCTGTATAATACATAAGCCAATATTTTATAATAGTGAACAAAGATATAATAGAACTCTTTTAATAGGACGTTTTCACCAATATTTAAATGTTACCAGCAGCTTCTGTGAAATGATTTAGTATTATTTCTTCACTTCTCAGTGTATATCTCTTTCTAAGTCTACTTCATTCTTATTCTAAAACAAAGTAAAATACACAGAAATTCTTGTTATCCACATTCATCTCTTTAGGAAATACATCAAAGGTTACATATCACCTGTTTAGTATTTTATTTTATACTGAATAAAGATAACAATACAAAACAAACAAGAATACTCTCAGTTCCACTCTATTTTCAGTTTTGTTTAATAGACTTGAAGTTAAACGGTACTGATTCACACATGATTAGCCATCCAAGATGAGACATATGTCTTTGGCATTTTTATGTAATTTAATTTTAATCTTTTGTAATTTTAATTTGTTGATTAGGAAATGATTTCATTTTCCCTACAGTATTTTAATCTTATGTTTGTGAGTTTATTCATATGAACATTATTTTTTTTGTTAGTCTATTCGTATGAATATTATTTTCTCTGTAGATTTTTTTGTTGATAGGGAAATAACATTTAATGGAAAGATTTGACAAGAAAATAGATATATGCAATTGAAGTTATATAACCAAAGTGAAAATGGAGAGAAAGCAAGTAAAACACATCAAAGTTTTGTTAATCTCTAAATTTTGAAGTAGGTATAAAGCTGCCACTGAAATACAAAAAGTCACTACTGATTTTATAGAACATACCACTTGTGGAGTCAATCAAAGGTGTGTGGGAAGTTTGAAACCAGTCCTTTAGAAGGAGACATTCAGAAAACAGTCTCTCTCTCTCTCTTTTTATTTTTATTTTTTGAGTTTGTTTAAAGAGGATCATCATAGTAGTTTTAGAATATCACCATTTTTGCAAATAAAAGTTCTATGTGTGCATTTATATTTATTTTCATATATTTCTCCCAAATCTACTCATTGCAACAGCCAAGGCTGTCATTTCAGTTCAAGTATTAATTTTTTCAGTGATTTCTTTGCCAGTTTTCCTCCTGAAAAGTTTCTTTAAAAACAAAAAACAAACCCACAACAGCAGATGTATTCTGAGTAATCAAATTTCCTACTTAATGTCTAGAGTAGCTTCTTATCATGGAACAGAATTGTTCCAACATCTGCAGTATTTGGCAAAGTTTTGTCCAACATGTTTAGGGAAACTTGTCCAATACTTGCAATTATAGTACTTTTTTAGATCTCTATTGAAATTCTTGGTTAACTTATCAAATAGAAGTGTGAATATGACTTTGGTTTAGTAGAAAAACAAACTCCTGTTAAGATTAATTCTAAAGAGCACTCCTGCTGAAGTAGTTTGTATTTGATCCCATATAGAAGTCCTTAACATGAGCAATCATTACAAAAGAGTCTGGCATTTAATGTAAAATTCAAGGGCTTCCCTTATGGCTAAGCTGGTAAAGAATCCGCCTGCAATGTCGGAGACCTGGGATCGATCTCTGGTCTGGGAATATCTCCTGGAGAAGGGAAAGGCTACCCACTCCAGTATTCTGGTCTGGAGAATTCCATGGATTGTATAGTCCATGGGGTTGCAAAGAGTAGGACATGACTGAGTGACTTTCACTTTCAAGTGATCACTAATAATTGTGGATATCACAAAGGAGAGGGAATCTATTTTACTATTTATAATAGTCAGAAATTGAATTACATTTTTAAATTTATTAATTTGGTTGCACTGTTTCTTCACTGTGGCATGCAGGATCTTTAGTGTGGCATGTGGGATTTATTTTTTTATTTTAGTTGATGCATGTGAGATCTAGTTCCCTGATCCAGGATTGACCTGGGGCCCCCTGCATTGGCAGCTTGGAATATTCACCACTGGACCACTTGGGAAGTCCCAATCTATCTTACTTTTTAAAACATTACCTTTCTGATTGGGAAGGAACTCCATCAACATTAAGAGGTACATATTCACTAGGAAAAGATGAGATATGCCGCAAAACCATTGGAGATTCTGGTTTCCATTCTGTCATGTTCATATTCCATATTTTGGGACATATAATAACTTTTCAAACATTTATTTCCTCATTGACAAACCAAGAAGGTTAAAATTAGTCAGATTTTAAGGTAGCTTAGTTATTTCTCAGTGGAAAAAGAAACGAGGTATTAGGAAAGGAATAGTGTTACTAGTGACTGTTGGTCGCTCAGTGTCTTACTCTTTGCGACCCCATGGACTGTAATCTGCCAGGATCTTATGTCCATGGAATTCTCCAGGCAAGAATACTGGAGTGGGTAGGCATTCCGTTCTCCAGGGGATCTTCTCAACCCAGGGCTAGAACCCAAGTCTTCTGCATTACAAGCAGATTCTTTACTAGCTGAGTCACCAGGGAACCCCAGGAAAGGTATAAAGGCATATCAAAGCCTTTCCTCTCATTAGCGTTGAGCAGTTGACATACCCACTCTTTGTTGGCTGTGTAAACTAGCAATCTAAAAGGCTTTTGATGACAAAAATGGCTGAAAGCCACATGCTTGTGGAGCCAAATATGCCCTTAGAAGAAACATTTGACTTTTTTATTTAAGAGAAATGGTTAAGTTGAAAAGGAATATGCTAAACAAGAATTTTAAATGTTAAGCATTGGCACAAGTTCCAAATAGTTAAGAATTAGAGAGAGGCATTTCCTTTGAAATATTCTCTAGAGCCATTTATGTTTTAAACACACTATTGTGCAATATTGAGTAATATTTAAGCTTAACTGATAGTATAAGGAAATTCATTTTTGTAAAGGATCTTGTTTTACTTCTCTCCTTCCTTTTACCAGCCAAATTTCTTTTAAGTGCTGCTTATATGTATTGTTGCCATTTCCTTGCCATTGGATTTCATTACCACTACTTCACTGAGCCTGCAGTCACAGTATGATCTGATTTCTCTGCATTACTGAATGCTTTCTCCTTGAAATGCTCCCATATCTTAGTTCCTGTCTTCTTCATCACTTCAGATTTTTCTTCCACTTTTCTGATCTGTCCTTTTCAGCCTCTTTTTTTTTTTTTTAAGTAAAATAGTTTATCAATGTTTGTATTGCACATCACCCTGGAGAAAACTGAGTAAGAAATAACTCAAAATGGTACGCAAAATTCCAGCTTCTATAGCCGTTCAACTGAGGACAATGAAGTTGTAGAGAAATGACAGGACAAAGAAGATTGGTTCTAGGCTTCCAGGGTGGGCAAGTGATGAGAGAGTAATTATATGGGAGGAAATTAATAGAATAAGGTTTGTCTGCAGATTCCTCTGGTATCACCTCTGGAATAATAAGAATGTCTTCTTCCCTCCTGAACAGCGAGGGTACTTTTCACATGGGAGCTTATCTTCACTGGGGTCAACCTATTGCTGCAGACACACAGTTTGGCTTCCCAGTCTGGAATACTTTCTCTGTCCACCCTGTGTAAGTCTGTTCTCTGAATCACACTCTGAGGATGAACTCCATTTATTTCCAAGGGTTTGTGCTGAGGGTTGCCAGTTGTACAACTTTTCACAGACTCACCTCCTGAATTCAAGATCCTTCTATCCAATAGTACTCTGGATATTTCCATTTGGATTTCCAACTAGTACTTGAAACACAACATTCCCACCATAAATTTCATCAACTTTCTCCCTGATCGGAGTCATCTTCCCATGAGCCAACCAGGAACTCAGATTTCAGACCCAGCACAATCACTCTTCATCTAAGGAATAGATAATTCTGCACTATACACTTCTAAAAATCTTTCAGTCCTTTCTGTTATCACTGTCATCATTGCCTCCATCAGCTCTCACTTTGACTGCTGTTGACTGTCTCCTAACTAACTCACCTACCACTGTTCTGCTCTCTCTATCCAAGGCAGTGAAAAATGCTTAAAACACAAGAATAATATTGTCTTCTTTCCTAAAACTCTTCAGTACCCTCCCATTACTCTGAGAATAATGTCCGAGTTCACTGAGTAATTTCCCGAATGATCTGCTTTGGACCTGTCTTCCTCTCTAGCCTCATCACTCACCATTTTTCCCTCCCTTGTGCTTATGCTCACCACACCGAATGACTCTCATTTCCTGGACTTCCCTGCTCCCTGTAGGCTCAGCACCTTTAAAAGAATGGTTTCTCTTCCTAGGACTGCCATTTCATCCCCCAGCTTCTCATGTTTGGCTATTACAGGCTCTTTACGTCTCTAATCTTTATGTCTCTTATCAACTATACGTTGGCACATATAGACTTAACTGCTAAGAGAGAAGGGCCATTCAGCCCAAGCAAGGCCTAAACTGGGGTCATATAGAACATGGTAAGCTGGGCTTTTATATAATGATGTTGTTGATGATGATAATGATTGCCATAGTAAAATAAATGTCATCAGAGCACCAAACCCTGGACACAAATTATTATTTCAAACCTAGCAATCAGCAACACTCAGAATACATGATTTTCAGAATGTGATACTCATACCTTGAGACTCATTATCCTAATCAAATAAATATTCAGAAGCATTTAAAAAATCAAGTTTGTGGATTCCTTTCAGCACATTCAGCAGCTGATTCCCCTCTGTGCTACTTATTTCGGTGGCCAGCAGCTATGAACAGAAATTAAAGGAAATGAAATTCTTAACTTCTAACTTTGCTTAAGGCAGTTCTACTATTTTTAAAATGATTAAGTTGGGGTGGGCAAGGAAAACATAATCAATAAATGAGTTTTGGTGATATTCTGTGGAATTCAATTATGTTCTTCTTAGCCCCCATAGGCTGACTAATCATAATTAAGTTATAAGTTAAATTTGCCTTTGTGTACAGGGAGCCCTGACTCACAAAACCAAGTATAAATACACGATATAAGTGTTTTTCCTATGAAATCTAGCATCTCTCTGAACAATAAAATATAAAGTTTTGCTAAATCTCACATTCTTATTTACAATGGAGATTTGTAAACTTGCAGGGCTTCCCTGGTGGCTCAGACAGTAAAGAATCTGCCTGCAATACAGGAGACCCGGGTTTAATCCCTGGGTCAAGAAGATCCCTTGGAGGAGGGCATGGCAACCCACTCCAGTACTGTTGCCTGGAGAACTCCATGGACAGAGAAACCTGGCGGGCTAATTAATAGTCCATGGGTCACAAAGAGTGGGACACAACTAAGTGACTAACACTTTCACTTTTCAGCATTTTACATGAAGATTTTGCCATTATGAACACCAAATGGAACACTGTCTTGCTATGCAAAAGAGAACATATAGGCAAGTTCTCGGTATTTTTTAAAAAGGCACGTCCATCCCAGAAAAGCATAATCTGGATCCTTAAGTATGCCTGTACAAGGAGCGGTCCAAATATTATATAATATTAGCATATTAGCACGTTACAAACAAAACTCTTTTGATTTGCTATATGCATTAAAATCATGATGAGATTTATCTGAGTCATATCAGCTTGAAGTCAGGATCAAGTCCTTGCTTTACATTTTTTGCCTAAATTATATAATAGTACACAGATGCTTCAACAAAACTCATGAAAGAGGCAAACCATTGCAATATGAGCTGAATATTTTTTCCTGGGAAACCAGTGTCAAGATACTCACACACAACCTCTTGAGCCACTTGATGTATACATCTCCTTCCTCCATAGCATCCTTATCCTAACTCTAGAACAACATGAGCTAAAAGCTAAAAATAAATGCAGCCCTAAAAATGCTTTAGAACTTGGCTCTCAGTTTCTCATTTCTTCAAATTGGAACTGAGTATGGCTAAGTCTTTGGGTTATGAACTACCATAAGAGAATGATAATTACTTGTTATTTTAAAGCACCAGATTGATTGACTGAACAACAACACATTGTTATATATATACAACTTTCAAAAGCCCTCTGATTACATTCATAATTGAGTTAACATACAAGACTGAAAATTGATTTGTGAGTTCAGTTCAGCCGCTCAGTCGTGTCCGACTCTCTGCGGCTCCATGAATCACAGCACGCCAGGCCTCCCTGTCCATCACCAACTCCCGGAGTTCACTCAAACTCACGTCCAATGAGTCGGTGATGCCATCCAGCCATCTCATTCTCTGTCGTCCCCTTCTCCTCCTGCCCCCAATCCCTCCCAGCATCAGAGTCTTTTCCAGTAAGTCAACTCTTCGCATGAGGTGGCCAAAGTATTGGAGTTTCAGCTTTAGCATCAGTCCTTCCAAAGAACACCCAAGACTGATCTCCTTTAGAATGGACTGGTTGGATCTCCTTGCAGTCCAAGGGACTCTCAAGAGTCTTCTCCAGAACCACAGTTCAAAAGCATCAATTCTTCGGCGATCAGCTTTCTTCACAGTCCAACTCTCACATCCATACATCACCACTGGAAAAACCATAGCCTTGACTAGACGGACCTTGGTTGGCAAAGCAGAAGTGACACTGGCTGCGCAATGGACCACGCAGAAGTGTGGCCAAGAGGAGCTACCCCTTGCCCCAGTGGCAGAGGCTGCATGGGCGCAGGAGGGCCAAGAGGAGCTACTCCACGTTCAAGGTCAGGAGGGGCAGCCGTGAGGAGATACCACTCGTCCAAGGTAAGATGCAGCGGCTGCACTTTGCTGGAGCAGCTGTGAAGAGATACCCCACGACCAAGGTAAGAGAAACCCAAGTAAGACAGTAGGTATTGCAAGAGGGCATCAGAGGGCAGACACACTGAAATCACAATCACCGAAAACTAGTCGATCTGATCACACGGACCACAGCCCTGTCTAACTCAATGAAACTAAGCCATGCTGTGTGGGGCCACCCAAGACAGGCGGGTCATGGTGGAGAGGTCTGACAGACTGTGGTCCACTGGAGAAGGGAATGGCAAACCACTTCAGTATACTTGCCTTGAGAACCCCATGAACAGTATGAAAAGGAGAAATGATAAGATACTGAATGAGGAGTTCCCCAGGTCGGTAGGTGCCCAATGTGTTACTGGAGATCAGTGGAGAAATAACTCCAGAATGAATGAAGGGATGGAGCCAAAGCAAAAACAATACCCAGTTATGGATGTGACTGGTGATAGAAGCAAGGTCCAATGCTGTAAAGAACAATATTGCATAGGCACCTGGAATGTTAAGTCCATGAATCAAGGCAAATTTGAAGTGGTCAAACAGGAGATGGCAAGAGTGAACATCGACATTCTAGGAATCAGTGATTTCTGAGAGATAACATTAAGATTTCTTAGAAACTGCAGTTTAATTCTCCTCCCCTGTAATACTACCATCATTAACTTCAATTCATTATAATAACAAAAATGTGCATTATGTATGTTCTGGGTTGAAAAGTCATCTCTCACTGTCTAAATGCAAGATCATGCCTTTGTATTTTTATGTTAGAATTCTTGTTCTGTCAACCACTCTCAGATTTACTAGAATGTTAAGAAGATTCCAGGAAATCTGATATTTTGATGCAACATTTAAGTGAAAATGTGGCATTAATATTCATCTTCTTAGCTATTCAGAACCATTTATCTTATTAAGACATTTCAGGTCATTTATATATGTATTTTTTAAATGTTCCTTGTAACAGAGAATGGTGTGTGCTTGTCACAGATGGGGTAAGTACCTCAGGACAGAGTTAGGAGGAGGACTTTCTAGAGGACTTTTGTGTGTCTGATATTTGAATGATGTGCACATTATCGATGTAAAAGAAATATTAAGTAGTTTTTAAAAGTGCGACAAAATTTCTTTGATACAAGTTACATGTGTTCTTGTGGCTCAAAACCACTTTCTGAGGTAGAAAGTCATTGCCAGTCAAAAGTTGTTAGGAATTCATATCTATTTCCCCTCTCCTATAAGACCTATAAATAAAGACCATAAAGTGGTTCAAGAAGTGTCATAATTAAAGATGTTTGCTTCAGATTAAAATTTGTAGTTTGATTGGGACATGAAAATTACTCTATGACCTTGAACCTAGAATCCCAGAAAGTAGTGAGGATTACTGTGCGTAATCCATGAGAGAGATAAAAGGATTTCGGTCCTCCTTCAGGACACATTCCAGTGTGCTTGCCCAACCTGCTGGCCTTTCACACGTGATCTGCATTATCACTCTAGGGCCTGGAAGCCATAGAGAAGAGTAATATATACAGGAAATGGTTGTAAAGAGATAAGAAAAAAGTGGCTTAACAAAGGAAAATTGAGGCCCCTGTTCATCATTATCATTTAGGGAAGGAAAGAGAAGAGAAACATGGAAAATATTAATAGAGTCTACAAGAGAGGCTTACCAACTCCTGATTGAAAATTCTTTTGTGTCTTTAGTGAACACTACTAGAGAGGATGTTTGAGAATTCCTGGACCTCTCATTAGGTAATTAACCTATGCAAGTTTGTGCTAAGTTGCTTCAGTCATATTCGACTCTGTGTGACACAATGGACAGTAGCCCACCAGGTTCCTCTGTCTGTGGGGATTCTCCAGGCAAGAATACTGGAGTGGGTAGCCGTGCACTTCTCTAGGGGATCTTCCCCACAAAGGGATCGAACCTGCGTCTCATGTCTTCTGCATCAGCAGGAGAGTTCTTTTATCACTAGTGCCGCCTGGGAAGCTCATATGCAAGTTTGGATGACCAAACCAAATATACATGACCTTTCCATGTGGATTGGGTTTTTGGAGAAGAGATATAATGACTTTTGTCTGACAAGTCTGGATTAAGGGTTTAAGAGCAGGTACCCGGACCAAATTCAGTTCTACCATTATTTGGTGTATGACCTTGGACACAGTAGATAACCTCCTAGAGCCTCAGCTTCTTCTTCTGTAAAATGGGATAAGTGTGTACCCAGAGAATAGTGTGAACCTGGTGCCTGTAATCCTTTGACTTGGCTGAAAATTCTCTTTAATGATCTCACTGAGTGTTCCCAGGTGGAGAATGTGGTGTATTTATATCTCTATGGTATATTTATATAAATTTCAGATTACAGGTGATCACACTAAGCCATGAGAAAGGAGCACTACCTAAAGTTGGTTTTTATTCTGACTTAAAAAATAAATATCTTGGAATTAAATTGTTTTCTTTGCTGGATTTTGAGCATTAAACTGACTCTTTGTGACCCCACAGACAATACAGTCCATGGAATTCTCCAGGCCAGGATACTGGAGTAAATAGCCATTTCCTTCTCCAGGGGATCTTCCCAACACATGGATTGAACCCAGGTCCCCCAATTACAGGCAGATTCTTTACCAGCTAAGCCACAAGGGAAGCCCAAGAATACTGGAGTGGGTAGCCTCTCCCTTCTCTAGCAGACCTTCCTGACCCAGGAATCGAACCAGGGTCTCCTGCATTCTAGGTGGGTTCTTTACCAACTGAGCTATCAGGGAAGCCTATTAAATAAAATAATATTTGTAAAGTACTTTAGGAACAATGACTGGCACACAGTAAGTGTTATATCAGTGTCTGTTAAAGGAAAATACATGTGAGTAAAATAGAAGTTCGCTTAAGTAAACTTGACTCAGTTAATTAACGTCCAGTTGCCTCTGAAAGCATTAGTTGAAGCCTGAGGACTCAGAAATGTTCATGATTAATATGTACTCTGTTGTCTAACCCTGCTTCTACTAGTTGAATTCTTTGCTTATAAAGACTTGGTTGGACTTATACCCAGACCAAAGGAGAAAAGGAAGGATATACCCATTTGAATACAAAGTTCCAAAGAATAGCAAGGAGAGATAAGAAAGACTTTCTCAGTGATTAGTGCAAAGAAACAGAGGAAAACAATAGAATGGGAAAGACTAGAGATCTCTTCCAGAAAATTAGAGATACCAAGGGGACATTTCATCAAAGATGGGCTCACTAAAGGACAGAAATGGTATGGACCTAACAGAAGCAGAAGATATTAAGAAGAGGTGGCAAGAATACACAGAAGAACTATACAAAAAAGATCCTCAGGACCCAGATAATCACAATGCTGTGATCACTCACCTGGAGCCAGACATCCTGGGATGCGAAGTCAAGTGGGCCTTATGAAGCATCACTACAAACAAAGCTAGTGGAGGTGATGGAATTCCAGTTGAGTTATTTCAAATCCTAAAAGATGATGCTGTGAAAGTGCTGCACTCAATATGCCAGCAAATTTGGAAAATTCAGCAGTGGCCACAGAACTGGAAAAGGTCAGTTTTCACTCCAATCCCAAAGAAAGGCAGTGCCAAAGAATGCTCAAACTACTGTACAATTGCACTCATCTCACACACTGCTGCTGCTGCTAAGTCACTTCAGTCGTGTCCGACTCTGTGTGACCCCATAGACGGAAGCCCACCAGGCTCCCCCATCCCTGGGATTCTCCAGGCAAGAACACTGGAGTGGGTTGCCATTTCCTTCTCCAATGTGTGAAAGTGAAAAGTGGAAGTGAAGTCGCTCAGTCGTGTCCGACCCCTAGCGACCCCACTGACTGCAGCCCACCAGGCTCCTCCATCCATGGGATTTTCCAGGCAGGAGTACTGGAGTGGGGTGCCATCGCCTTCTCCGTGTCACTAATGATGCTCAAAATTCACCAACCACTCTTCAACAATACATGAACTGTGAACTTCCAGATGTTCAAACTGGTTTTAGAAAAGGCAAAGGAACCAGAGATTGAATTACTAACATCCACTGGATCATCAAAAAAGCAAGAGAGTTCCAGAAAGACAACTATTTGCTTTACTATGCCAAAGCCTTTGACTGTGTGGATCACCACAAACTGTGGAAAATCCTTAAAGAGATGGGAATACCAGACCACTTGACCTGCCTCTTGAGAAATCTGTATGCAGGTCATGAAGCAACAGTTAGAACTGGACATGGAACAATGGACTGGTTCCAAATAGGAAAAGGAGTATGTCAAGGCTGTGTACTGTCATCCTGCTTATTTAACTTATATGCAGAGTACATCATGAAAAACACTGGGCTGGATGAAGCACAAGCTGGAATCAAGATTGCCAGGAGAAATATCAATAACCTCAGATATGCAGATGACACCACCCTTATGGCAGAGAGTGAAGAGGAACTAAAAAGCCTCTTGATGAAAGTGAAAGAGGAGAGTGAAAAAGTTGGCTTAAAACTCAACATTCAGAAAACTAAGATCATAGCATCCGGTTCCATCACTTCATGGCAAATAGATGGAGAAACAGTGGAAACAGTGGCAGACTTTATTTTTGGGGGCTCCAAAATCACTGCAGATGGTGACTGCAGTCATGAAATTAAAAGATGCTTACTCCTTGGAAGAAAAGTTATGACCAACCTAGAGAGCATATTAAAGAGCAGAGACATTACTTTGCCAACAAAGGTCCGTCTAGTCAAAGCTGTGGTTTTTCCAGTGGTCATGTATGGATGTGAGACTTGGACTATAAAGAAAGCTGAGTGCTGAAGAATTGATGCTTTTGAACTGTAGTGTTGAAGAAGACTCTTGAGAGTCCCTTGGACTTCAAGGAGATCCAACCAGTACATCCTAAAGGAGATCAATCCTGGGTGTTCATTCGAAGGACTGATGTTGAAGCTGAAACTGCAGTACTTTGGCCACCTGATGTGAAGAAATGACTCATTTGAAAAGACCCTGATGCTGGGAAAGATTAAAGGGGGAAGGAGAAGGGGATGACAGAGAATGAGATGGCTGGATGGCATCACCGACTCAATGGACATGAGTTTGAGTGAGCTCCGGGAGTTGGTGATGGACAGGGAGGCCTGGCGTGCTGCAGTCCATGGCGTGACAAAGAGTCAGGCATGACTGAGTGACTGAAGTGATACTAATTCCCACAGCAATTTATGACAGTAATTTTTACTTTTTTAATTAAACAATTGAATTTTTGAGGAAACATACTAAATATGCAAAGAAGAGTGTTGTGTGAAAATTAGGTTGAAGGCTTTGGAGAAATTTAATAAAGAGATGTTGTTTTAAAAAATGCTCTTGGACTTGGTATTTTTGAATCAACTGGACAGAAAAAAATCATAGAAATCTGGAATGAGTTTATATTGAAAATTGTTTTTCAAATGTCCTTAAATTCTGAGTCCATTTAATAGAAACTGAAAGTGGACTCTGTAGACAATGTACTGTGGGTGTGGTTTGTACAAGAAAGACAACTTAGGATTCCCAAGGGAAGGGTCCAGATGCAATAGCAAAGCTCGATTCCACCCAAAAAAATAAAGAAAAAATGAATTCATGGGAATTTATATACTTTAAGCTAAGAGAAAACATATTTTGTTACTATGGATCAGTGTTTGACAACTCTGTGAATAAATGAGATTTTCAATCCCAAGTGAGGATTTCTACCACAATTAAGACTATTACTCTTAGAAACCTGGCCTGGATTTGAATCCAGTTTCTGCCCCTTACTAACTTTGGGAACTTGAGAAAATATTTTGCTTAACTTCTTTAGAAGCCAGTTTCCCCATCTCTTAACATTGAAGGATCAATAGTTTCTATGAGGTTTGGCACATAATATTAAAAGACACTTTCTCCTTGGAAGAAAAGCTATGACAAACATAGTCAGCATATTAAAAAGCAGAGACACCACTTTGCTGACAAAGGTCTATGCAGTCAAAGTTATGGTTTTTCCAGTATCATGTACAGATGTGAGAGTTGGACCATAAAGAAAGCGGAATGCCAAAGAACTGATGCTTTGAATTGTGGTGCTGGAGAAGACTCTTGAGTGTCCTTTGGAGAGCAAGGACAGCAAAACAGTCAGTCCTAAAGGAAATCAACCCTGAATATGCATTGGAAGAACTGGTGTTGAAGCTCCAATACTTTGGCCACTTGATACGAAGAGCTGACTCTTTGGAGAAACCCCTGATGCTGGGAAAGATTGAAGACAAAAAGATAAGGTGGTAGTGGAGGATGAGACGGTTAGATAGCATCACTGAGTCAATGGACATGAATTTGAGCAAACCCCAGGAGATGGTGAAGGACAGAGAAGCCCGGCAAGCTGCAGTCCATGAGGTCACAAAGAGTTGGACACAACAGAGCAACTGAACAGCAAAAACATGAGGTTTGAAGGAGGACCCAGTGCACTGCTACATGGAAAGGAAGTACTCAGCACAGTGCTCAGCCTGTGGTTAAACTATGTGCACTACTGATATGCTTTCCTGCACTCTATTCATCACCTAACTTAGTTCCTACACACACTTTTCACAGGATAAAAGTTTATTATCTCTTTAAGTCATGATGATTAAACAATTCAACAATTAATTATCAAGCATACTATTTCAGTTCAGTTCAGTTCAGTCGCTCAGTCGTGTCCGACTCTCCGCGACCCCATGAATCACAGCACGCCAGGCCTCCCTGTCCATCACCAACTCCCGGAGTTCACTCAAACTCATGTCCACAGAGTCGGTGATGCCATCCAACCATCTCATTCTCCGTCGTCCCCTTCTCCTCCCGCCCCCAACCTTTCCCAGCATCAGAGTCTTTTCCAGTGAGTCAACTCGTCGCATGAGGTGGCCAAAGTATTGCAGTTTCAGCTTTAGCATCAGTCCCTCCAATGAACATCCAGGATTGATCTCCTCTAGAATGGACTGGTTGGATCTCCTTGCAGTATAAGGGACTCTCAAGAGTCTTCTCCAACACCACAGTTCAAAAGCATCGATTCTTCGGCGATCAGCTTTCTTCACAGTCCAACTCTCACATCCATTATGAGACACTAAAATAAAATGCTGAGAACATAGGTCTGAATTAAGATTTAGTGCTCTGCCCTCTCTGAGAAGATGTTTCATTGGCCAGAAGTTGCCTTAGAAATTACAATGAACCTAACTATTATTGATTTTGTCTTGTGGCCAAACACTAAATAGAAAAAGAAAATGTTGATAGTGATGATGATGGGTAAGGATCTAACTATTAGTGTTTTGGGAAATACTCATCTATTTATCAGGGCATATCTGGGAGGAGGAAAACAAGTCATGCTGGGTGATAAAAACTTAAAATGTAATATAAAAATGAAATACACTTTTAGGAGAGCACAGAGAAGGAACAGAAATGAGAGCAAACCCATGTAAAGATGTGTCATGTTTCTAAATGCTTCTAGCTACTTTGCCCATACATAAATCTAAAAAGCCTGCCCATAAAAAAATCAGACATGTCAAGTAGGATAAGCTCCTAAGACTGATGAAGGTATGTGTTGTGGGTCTGAGCATGGATTTCAAGTAGACCAAATCGGAATCCTAACTCTGCCACTTATTAGCTGTTGGACACCGAACTAAACCTATTTACTAAACCTAATTACTGAACCTATTTAAGTGTCAGTTTTCTCATCTGTAAGATAGAGTTAAGACTAACTACCTACGTGGGTTGTTGAGAAGATTCCAAGAGAAAATATGTCTAAGTTGTCTAGAGTGACTTGCACAGGATCACTTCAGAAGGCAGCTGTTATTATGACATGCAGGAATCAACACTGTCCTCAGGCTGCATGGAAGACTGCCCCAAAGGGTCCCCTAGACCACATGCAGGACACATGCTTCTTGAAAACCCCTGACATAGACTTTCATGGTGTTTGTTGCGTAGCTCGTAAGTGCTCCAACATTCACCCACTGACTCAGCCTCCTACAGGGCAGCTGCTTTTTTTTTTCCCCCTACATGTTCTATATTTTAGTCAGAGCATGTGAAGTCTTTTGATGTTTTTGTTTGTTTCTTGAGTTTGTTTTATTTGTGGGATGCAGTGGGACTCCTGGTGCTTGACTGCAAGTTTCTTTAGACTTTGTGTCTACTGCTCTCCAAAACAAACCCAATTTTACACAGACCTTTTCATAACACAGTCTGCTTCTCTGAATATCTCCTAAATAATTAAATACAATATTTTATAAATATTAAAAATTTTTGGATTTAAATTCTTTCTCTGTGGATTAATAATCTATCTAAATCTCAACTCTATATACCTTGTTCTACCAACAAACTTGATGTCCAATAGGTATTTGTTGATTGATTTTGCTAAGCGACTGAAGTCCAAGGCCTCTTACAGTGTGTTATGCACAGCTGTGTAAACTCTGTTGAATGAAACTGAAGCTTGTCACATTCCAGCAGTAATAAGGAATGAGTTAGCCAAGTACCTCTTCTCTGACATGTCGTCCATCAAACAGCTTTAATATCTTGCTGGCCTAAAAGGAGCTTCAGGAGAATAAGAACACTATGGCAAAAACCAAAATCACTTACTCAAAGGGTTAAACAATAAAAGTACCCAATGTATGTGTCTATTGATAAGGGAAAGAGAGAGAGAGGAGATCACTTTCAAACTGCAAGTGAAAATTAGACACAATTTTGTGAAGTTCCCATGGTTTCAGTTTCATCAGTGTATTATTCCAAATCAACAATACTAGGAGGCTGATGGCCTTACATTAGGTCCTCGATATGCTCCTGAGTTTAACAAGCAACCTTACACCATTAGACAGACATGCCGGGAGAAGAAGGAATGGCGCCACAGCAGCTAGTGTGGGGCAACTTGAACTGCCTTTGTTCCAATCCGTGACAACAGATCCATCTTGGGAGAAAAACTGAACATTACATTTCATCCTATTAATCTTTGTTTGACATGGTCCAAAAAATAATTTTTAAGAAATTAGCTTGCATTTTAGAGTTCTCAGAAAATCCATTGGTTTTCATTTCTTATTTGGAGATAATTACATAATAAATTGATTGATTGATTTTCCCTACATTTCCCTATCCTAAATATTTTCCAATTTAGGTTGAAACTCATTCCTAGTACCTACCTCAGACAGAAAGAAACAGAATTGACATTATACATACACTCTCTTGCCAATATCCTAATGAGATGAAGTGACAGAGGAAGATACACACCAACTCATTGTGGAGCTTGCTGAAGTGCTATTTCCTGCAGAGATATTTGTGTGTGTGTCAGGGCGCAGGGGGATGGCTCCCCAAAGGCTCTTATATTCTCTGTCCAATTTTCTAACTTTCCCACTGTTTCCTTCAATTTGTGTCCAGCCAAATCCTTCAAACTGCTCTGTTGCTTATCTAAAGGGAGAAATTAATTTGCAAAGGAAAGGAAAGAGGTTAGAGACAGAAAAGAGAAAGAAGCTATGTCCTACAGCTTCCAAATGCCACATTTTCACAGGAGTTGTCCAGGACCAAGAAAAGGTCCTACTGACATCAGTGAAGAGGGGAACTCCATTCCTTGTGATTGTCAAAGACGTAAGGCCTTGCTTTATGGAAATTATACCTGGGATAATTTTGTGTGGCTTGGAATGTGACGGGGAGGAGGAACATACCTTTGAGGTTAGAAAGCACTGCTCTTCCTACCCTCTCAAGTTCAACTCAGCACAAAGGAAGAAGGTGACATTTTGGACTTCAATTCACACTCTGGTACCTGTTTTCCCCACATTTTACAAGTACTTAATTCACAGTGAACTCTACCCCCCATGACCTTCAGGAAAGCAGAGAGTTCTTTCCAGTTTATCCATTTCTATATCCCTGTCCTGCAGTCCATGTGGGACCAGATCTGAGAACCAGGCATCTTGGTTGAGTAATCCAAAAACTTGACTGGGAAAATATTTCAGCTCTAAAACTAAGGTTTAAAGATTTGTACTTCTCTTTAGTGGATGTAACTGAAGTAAGTACACAACAGTAGTGAAGGAGACTCTTCCTTCAAACACACACACACACACCCCCCCAATGAAGCAGAGCATCTAGACTTTTTCCTTATTCCCCTCTGAATTTCCAGCTTCCTTACATGCTTTCCTTATTAACCATGCATTACTTTCACAGACTCTTATTTGAGTTTGGTTGATGAGCTAGACATTCTAACAACATTCAGCTGACAGCTCCTACATGCTGTAGCTAAAGAGACTATTGTCATGAGAATAAGGTAAAACTATGTTAAGGTGTCATTGTTTTGTATGGAAATTCCCTTACATGTCTTTAATATTTTGAGGATAATTAATTATTACAGGATAATGTAAGCGATAGAAAAATGAAAGCTCTGATTTCAGATGTGTTAATCTTATTATACCCTTAAATATTCTCATATGCTTTACAGCATGTGTCTTGATTTGGGGTTAGGAAATTGTTTGCCATGCTCTAAGCTTCCATTTCATATACTGATACAAAGAACATTAAGACATATTGTTTACAAACTTAAATTCTTATAAATTAAACATGTGTTTTCATGGGCAACCAGAAGCAGTCAGGAACAAGATGGATGCTGACTAGTATCCAGGACTCATTCTGCATTTGACGGTCCTCCACTCAGAGTCCACATGTGTCGCCATCTCAAGTTTCAAACACTTTTCCTCCAGTCAATTCAAGAACTACCTAAACTAACAACAAATAAGGCACTAATTTTGAAATATGCCTTGAAAGCGTAGCTCTGCTATGACAAGTTGGGTGATACTGAATCACCCACTTAACCTTGCTGGCCCTCAGTTATTACATCTGCAAGATGAAGATGCTGTAATATGTAATTTTTCAGGAAATGTCCAAGCTCTACCATTCTGTGTGTCATATTGGTGCTTCAGCTACTTATGATTATCTGTTCCCATTACCCTTTTGAAAGAATTTTACACTTTGCAAGGAATAAATTTTACATAGGCCTGACTAATCATAACTGGGAAAGAGTTCTGTAAAAACATGGCTATAGACTAAGCACGTTATTTTTCAAATAAGAGTTTTGCCTAACAAATTAAGACTTCCATTATAAGAACTATTACACTGATCTTAGAGAAAACTCAGTGAGGACCAGATACCCTCACTGTATTAATCCAGCTATATATTGAACTTCAGTGTCCCTGCTTCAATTTTAAAAGGATACAGAAACACACCTGGCAAATGCATCATTACTTTACATGGTCCTTACACTGAGTCCTTTTTTCTAATTCTTTTTTTTAACTAATACTACCAAAGTAACAAAGTTTGCTTTTAGAATTCTTCTCATTTCTAACGCCAATAACTCTATGGCTCTGCATAGGGTAATTGAAACTTCAAAACTACAGTCACACTGAAACTTAATCTCTTGCTAAATTATTTTGTCAAAACAAAAACCATCAGGACATGCACTGGGGCACAATTGATGCCTAGGACTATATTAATTCATGCTGTTGGCAACAGGAAAAAACTCTTGTTGGTGAGTAGCTGTTGCTTGCATACCTGTAAAGCAAACGCATCATCAGTGCTTTATTACTGGTCTCAGAAGAAGGGCTTTTCCTTTTTTCTAAGTCAAACAGTAAGACATAGAGTGCCATATTAAAATTTAAAAAAGTGGTAGCTGGTGGAGTATTATTTTAAGACTATGTATTTGGAAGTAAAAGATCTTGATGCTCCAAGGTCAGTCCCAAGAGCGGTGCTTAGGGCTTAGCATTCTTTTTAGAGTATAGCAGTAGATGTTCACTCCACATTTCTAATTACTTAACTCAGGCTCCCGAGTCCTCTAAGGGAAAGATTGTCAAGGAACAAAGAAACAGCAAAGGCAATGAGGCATGCATTAAAAAATCATTACTTCCTTGAGCTGAGCTCAGTTTCTCTCAGGTCTGAGTGATGTGGCTGTGTACAGAAGGAAACAGATGCAGGTACAGGTATACGGATGTCTCAAGTGTGTTATTCTTTTACACATTTATAAGAGCTCTTTACTTAAGAACAACTTTGTTGGCACATTACAGTCCAAAGGGAATGTGACTGTGTATAAAATCTGTCATATTAAATCCTGGGAACTAGAAGATACGCTTGTTAATTTCCTGGAGTGACTTTTCCAAAAACCTTCCCAAGAAATTCAACTTCCCAAAGCTGATCCTCTTCCTCCCATGTCAGTGAGAGGATAGCTGATTAGGAAATGTCATCCTAACACAATGTGAAGAAAGTCTCAGGCTGACTTTACCTGAAATCTACAAGCCGGTGAAATCTTGTTTGTTAATTTCATCACATGAAGTGGTGCAAGAGGTTCCCTCTTCTCCTTTCCCTTAATTTTTTATTTGAATCCATAAAAATTGGATAGAAATATAAACCATGTTGTTTAAAAATATTTCTGACTAAAAACTGTTAGAAGAACCAGCACTTCCACTGCCTGAATTGTCAGTAATGGAGAGCTCTGCTGAATTCTGGACTGTTTTAATCAAAGCCCAACTATCTTTTCTTTTTTATTTTCCCCTTTGGCCACACCTCACAGCATGTGGAGCTTCCCTGATCAGGCATCAAACCCTGCCCTCTGCAGTGGAAGCGCAGAGTATTAACCACTGGACCACCAGGGAAGCCCCCAACCACCTTTTCAAAATCCAAGAATATAAAGTGATTAGACCTGCTTATCATTTGATTTTGGGAATTTAAATACTAAGGGGACTGCTAGCTATTCATATGCCAAGTCAACTTGCTAGGATTTTTATCAAGCATCAGTATAATTTTCTCAGATGAAAGAGAGGTCTCTAATTTGGACATCAGCTTGTACTGCACAATTTGGGTCAAGTAAACATACCTTACCCTGTGTTATCATCTATAACATAAGGATAATAATATTTACTTTTAAGTTATTGTGAGTAGAAAACAGTACACATTAAATAAAAGTTAGTGACCTTCCCTTACACTAAATCATTCATTTGAGCTGATGCTGTCACTTAAAGATACATCACATCATCTCAAAGAGGAAATGTAATGTTAGTTAGTACATCAGTCGTGGTCCAGTCAGGAAAGCGTAAGTGCTCTGAAAATTTCAAACAGAGGTGAATTAAATACAAAAAAAATTGGTTGAAAAAATTTTGGCTGAGTAGTAGAGTGGAGGGGAGAACAGGGGCACTTTACAGAGTCCAGAAATAGTGCTTTTATTGCTGACGTTGCCACCAATGCACTGGAGCCCGTGGTCGTCTGTCCTCCCCATTACTGTCTCCTGCTGGTCCCAGATCCACTGAGGCTGCTGGAGGTCACGGTCACCCACAGTTCACCTGTACTTTTTGACCACAGCTCCTACTGGAACCAGAAGCAGAAAGACTGCCCTCTGGGCTGTCCTTGTATTCTCACTGAAATGCTCTCTACTGGCAAAACTTAAGAGAATCCTGTCAGAAAAAGAGTTTGGGGAACACATTTTCTAGGCATCCAGACCCTGAAATGAAGGCATAAAAGGGAAGGGGAACAGATTGAACATGCGCAGACCTTATCCAGAAGAAGAAATATTCATGCTAGTCACCATTCTAGCACCAGGAAGCAAGCAGTGATTCTGGTTCAGAAAGATGAACTGTGCTTATCTCTCCCTTTAAATCTCAAAAAATGTCATAAAAGACATAAAGGAACTGAAAATGAGAAAGGGATCTGTGATGTGAACTCTATGTGTCAACTTGACTGGGCCGCAAGGTGTCCAGATATTTCGTTCAACATTATTGTGGGTGTGTCTGTGAGTATGGTTTTGGGTGAGATTAATAAACTGTGGAAAATTCTGAAAGAGATGGGAATCCCAGACCACCTGCCTCTTGAGAAACCTGTATGCAGGTCAGGAAGCAACAGTTAGAACTGGACATGGAACAACAGACTGGTTCCAAATAGGAAAAGGAGTACGTCAAGGTTGTATATTGTCACCCTGCTTATTTAATTTATATGCAGAGTACATCATGAGGAACGCTGGGCTGGAAGAAGCACAAGCTGGAATCAAGACTGCTGGGAGAAATATCAATAACCTCAGATATGCAGATGACACCACCCTTTTGGCAGAAAGTGAAGAGGAACTCAAAGGCCTCTTGATGAAAGTGAAAGAGGAGAGTGAAAAGGTTGGCTTGAAGCTCAACATTCAGAAAACAAAGATCATGGCATCTGGCCCCGTCACTTCATGGGAAATAGATGGGGAAACAGTCAAAACAGTGTCAGACTTTATTTTTTTGGGCTCCAAAATCACTGCGGATGCTGATTGCAGCCATGAAATTAAAAGACACTTACTCCTTGGAAGGAAAGTTATGACCAGCCTAGATAGCATATTAAAAAGCAGAGACATTACTTTGCCAACCAAGGTCCGTCTAGTCAAGGCTATGGTTTTTCCTGTGGTCGTGTATGGATGTGAGAGTTGGACTGTGAAGAAAGCTGATCGCCAAAGAATTGATGCTTTTGAACTGTGGTGCTGGAGAAGACTCTTGAGAGTCCCTTGGACTGCAAGGAAATCCAACCAGTCCATTCTAGAGGAAATCAATCCTGGGTGTTCATTGGAAGGACTGATGCTAAAGCTGAAACTCCAATACTTTAGCCACCTCATGCGACGAGTTGACTCACTGGAAAAGATTCTGATGCTGGGAGCGATTGGGGGTAGGAGGAGAAGGGGACGACAGAGAATGAGATGGCTGGATGGCATCACCGACTCGATGGACATGAGTTTGAGTGAACTCCGGGAGGTGGTGATGGACAGGGAGGCCTGGCATGCTGTGGTTCATGGGGTCGCTAAGAGTCTGACACGACTGAGTGACTGAACTGAACTGAACTGAACATGTGAATTGGTATACCAAGTAAAGAAGATTATCCTTCCTGATAAGAGGTAGCCACTCTTCCAATTCACTGAAGGCATCAACAGAACAAAAGACTAAGAATTCTCTCTTTGCGTTTCCAAGCTGAGTCACTGGTCTTCTCTTGCCTTTGGACTTGTACTGGCACTTACACCATTGGTTCTCCTGGTTTTCAGGCCTTTGGATCCAAGTCAGAGCTTACATCATTGGTTCTTCTGGGTCTCCAGATTGCTGACTGTAGATCTTAGGGCTTCTCAACCTCCAAAATCCAGTGAGCCAATTCCTCATAATAAATGAATAGAGGGGTATAGGGCTTTCCTGGTGGCTCAGACAGTAAAGAATCTGCCTGCAATGTAGGAGACCCAGGTTCGTTCCCTAGGTCAGGAAGACCCCCTGGAGGTGGGCAAGGCAACCCACTCCAATATTCTTGACTGGAGAATCTCATGGACAGAGGAGCCTGACAGGCTACAATCCGTGGGGTCGTAAAGAGTCAGACAAGACTGAGCGACTAATACTTTCACTTCTCACTTTCAGAGAGGTATGGATTAGATAGCTACCTTATTGGTTCTGTTTCTCTGGAGAATTTTGACTAATATAAGATTCACCAATAGAATAGGAATGTTGATAAGCTTCTAGAAGAAAGTAGATAGAATCATACTGATGAATAGACCCCAACAGAGAATACTGTCTTCTGAAGAGGCACAGGAGTTGGTGCCACTAGGAAGAACAGCTACCATCCTGGCAGGTGTCCAGCAGGTCCAGCTGATGCTGAACCCAGAAAGGAGGAAGGGCTGTAATCAAGGCACTTGCTGATGAGCATCTGTGGAATAGGTCAGGTAAATTGTTCTTCCTCATCTCTTGTATGAAAAAATCAGAAATGTGTGCAAGAAAAGTATGGCACAAATATGAAGTTAAATAAAATTTAACATGACTTTTGTGCCAATTATAGAATACAGAGAAAGAAACTCCATTTGACTTTGAAATGGCGAACATTAAGAACTTAATAATATAGAATTATATTTCTTTCCTGTTAGCATAATCATACTACTTGGTTCTGGCAATGCAAATATATTGTAAATATCGCTTATTGTTTTTTAATCAATTTAAAGTAGAAAACATCATTACAGTTATAGAGAAAAATGCAAGAAATAAATTTTGGCAATGGAAAATCAAAGGTACAGCCATTCAAGTTTGGGAAGGAGAAATGGAGGAGGAGAAGTAGAACACACTCATGCATTTATTCCTCATCTAAGACAGTGTGAAGTCAATGGAGTCTGTCTAAGGGGATGGATCAAGAAACATTTACGTGTATTGCTTAAAAGTTGTAGTCAACCCCTAGAAGAAAAGGAAAAAAATTAGCAACAGATCAAAAGCGAAAGAGATGGGAAAAGGACTTGATTCTTCATATTTCATATTTGGGAGTAAACAGATAATTATCTAAAATTGACAAATTGACAAATCAAGTTTCAAATATGTAATTTAGTGTTGACTATAACCATAAAAAACAAGATCAGACAGTAAAAAACCGTTGCCTCTTATGAGTAAGGCTATGGCTAGTGGAAGGAGGAGATGTTTTTTACGTCTTCGTTTTAATATTTTTGAACTATTTAATTTTCATTCTGTACATGTATTGTAACTTCATAATAAATCAATATAGGAGAAATGTTCCTATTGGTGAAGCAGGTACAGTGAGAGGCAGGCGTATAGAAGCTGCAGTTCCAAGCTTAGTTACAGTGATTTTATGAATGTCAAACAGCTACAAATGTAAGTTGAAGAGAGAGATAAATGCTACTGTCTGATCATATATACTGTCAGTATATGTATTACCAGGGGCACCATATCTTAGCCATCATGTGAGTGAAACCTTTCTTGAGAGTCAGCTGTCAAAGCAGCAAAGAGTTTGCCAGCTGGTTTAACCTTTTCTCCCCAACTTTAATTATAACATTTAAACTCAAAGAGAATTATTGGCAAAGCAAACATGAAACTTTCTCAACAGGATGTACTCCTCAGTTCTCTGTAGAAAAAATTATCATAAGAAAAAAATAAATAAAACACGATGCCTGACATGGTCATATGGTTAAGAAACAAGTCACTTTGTTTTTGCATTAAGGAATAAATCAAGTTGGCAGCACTTTTCTCACTTTTGGCTGAGTGTACATAATTTGGAGGAAGTTTCCTTCTATTTTGTATGCGTGTGTGTGCTCAGTGGCTCAGTCGTGTTCAGCTCTTTGTGACCCCATGGACTGTAGCCCACCAGGCCTCTCTGTGCATGGAATTTTCCAGGAAAGAATACTGGGGTGGGTTGCCATTTCCTTCTCCAGGGGATCTTCCCAATGTGGGGACTGAACCTTCATCTCCTGGATCTCCTGCACTGGCAGGTGGATTCTTTACTGTGCCACCTGAGAAGCCCTATATTTTGTATAAGTCTCCATTAAAGAAGGTTTTTGAAATGAAGCTGTAACTTCCGCTGCATCACAAGAAGTCAGCTCTGAGTGCACACTAAATATTTCTGGCCTTTGGACCATGCTTCTGTCACACCATAGAAGCTTACAACTGTGGCTCACATTCTTAAAGCAAAATAGTGTCAGTTAGCATCCATTTATCAAATAACTCAGAGAAAAGTGTGAGCAATCTCATTTGGTCCAGAATTGCCAGGAGGCCCAAAAGTCAGTATCAGAACATCTGGGCTAAAATAACAAGTTAAATTATCATTTTGGATATCTTTCTATTCCCATAGTCTTCATTTCCTTTAGTTAAATTTTAGCAAATTTTTGACAGTTCAGTTTGTCTAGATTGTTCACAATCCTCATTTGTAAAAATATTCCCCAGTCTTTTCTTTAAAACAAGAGCCCATTATTTCCAAACAATCTCACCAAGTTACATCTCTCTGGATGCATAAGGACTCTAGTGTGTAGCTTTCCAAGTAAAACTCAGAGCCCAGAGCTCTTATTTGGAGTGGGTCCTACTTGTTGCAAGTTCTCACACAAGTTTCCAACCCCATCAAGAGAACTAACATGGTCAGAAAGTCCTTGGAAATTCATATATCCTTTTGAAAAACAAAGTCTCTCTGTTTAAAAATGAAACAAGCCAAAACAGCCTATGCTAGCCCATAAGCAAAATAATTTCAGTGTCTGTGTGGAGAATTTCCAACTTCTAAACTACTTGGTGTTCCCACATGGTCAAGATTAATGTCATTCCATGCTGACTGGCTCTTCCTGTCCCCACGGGTGGAAGTAGATTCAGAAACATGGTTGGATGGAGAAATTTCCCAGCGTATCACAGTTACCAGACCAGCTGTGCAAGGTCATTTTTACACAGATAGAGTTGAATCTTATAGATTTCTGACAGGCTTAATTATTGTACCTATCTTGTGAGCTCTGGGATCTGGGCCAAATTATGGAAAATATGGGAAGTTTTCTAGACAGTGGGTAAGGATGCTCTTGTGTATCATAAAGAACACTGGTTGGGGACTTAATGGTTCCAGATCCACATCAGCACAAACAGAGGCCTTGGGCCTTTGTTGTTTATCAAAACATATACAGCAACAACAATTAACCACAAGGCTTAGAGAATTGGGGGTTTGGGTTTCCATTTAATTTAATTTTCTGGTTGACTCGGGATTAAACAAACATTTTTTTTCTATTTAAATCTTTGGAAAGGGGAAGGAAGGAAATAACATTTTATTGACTATTGTGTCAAATATAATACTAACTTTTAAAAAGTATGTTATTTATCTTCACTATAAGCCTATAAAGTGTGTATTATTATTTAAAATAAAAAAAGCTAATTTGGGGAAAAAGTCTCAGAAAGATTAAGTTGCTCAAATCACAAAACTAGTGCTCAAAAATAAAAAATTAAAACATAAGTCGGTCTGCTTCCAAAAGACCATGTCTGCCTCATCGTTTGACAAGATGAAATTCTATTTCTTTGCATGTGTAGATTTAACAAAATTAGCTATTTCAATTTTTCTTATATCAATATTTTTTGTCTTCTATTAAATACTAATCTCTGGGCTTGCTATTAAAGATAGTAAGGTGAATTCTATGTAGTAATGCCTTCAAGACACCTTCAAGCATAGGCATTACTTAGTAATAAATATTTAGAATACAGAATATTTATTTCTGTGAAACAGTCATTTTCACATCATTACAGGGAAAAGAGAACAAGAGCTACCTCTAAGAGCTAGAGGTGGAAGGATGGCATCAAAAAACTTCAGAGGGAAGGCAATTTGGGCTTATTGGTAAGAAAGGTACACCAAGTGGGGAACAGCGTGTGCAGTGGTGAAGAGCCATGAAAGCACATATGTGAGGCTCTGCAACTGGCTTAGCACAGTTAGAATGGGGACAGTCACGGGACCCTGATGAAAACTGAGCCTGGAAAGGCAAGGGTGGAGCCACAGCACATTTGTAATAGTGTGTGGTCTGAGTTCTACCATGTGGGTGATAGAAGCTGAAAGAAAGTAGAATGACACCAGATTTACATTTTAAATAAAATGTGGGCTTCCCTGATGGCTCTGTTGGTGAAGATGGTAAAGAATCTGCCCACAATGCAGGAGACCAAGGTTCAATCCCTGGGTCAGGAAGATCCACTGGAGAAAGGAATGGATACCAATTCCAGTATTCTTGCCTGGAGAATCCCACGGACAGAGGAGCATGGTGGGCAACAGTCCATGGGGCCGCAAAGAGCTGGACATGACTGAGCAACTACAGAACAGAGGGACACCATTTAAAGTCATTTATAAGATCCCCAAAACCTGGTGAAGGATTACCGGTTGAAGAGAGGAGAGGCTTCCTATTTAAATGAGGACTCACACAGCTCCAGGATCATCCGCAGGAGCCCAGGCACCTCTGGGAATACCACAGGTGTACAAGACAGACAGTACCGGATGGAATCTCACTGCCTCCCAGGCATACTCGAGAAGCTAAATTTTAAAAATATATGTTATCAAGTCATGGACTTGGTATTTGCTTTTCTAATAAAAGAGATGAATGGAAATATTGTTTGAGTGTTTCATTAGCAAAGGTTTAATGCACATTTCAAAAGATCATTCGCTGTTGTTTCTCCTGACGCTGCCATCCAAATCCCCTACAAGAGAGGATCCTAGTCTTGATCTGCAAAGCGATCCTAACAGGAGGAGGATGAGTGGCCAGACCAAGGGCTCTGGGGAGAAGGCTACAGAAGCTTGCCACAAGCTTTATATTTCTTTGAAGTCAGTTTTATTTAGGTCATGTGCAACATATATTCTGATTCATAATATGAAAATTTTGAAAAATTTAAAGTACTATTGTAAATGTCTTCACTTTTGTCCAAAGTTCTGGAATAAATCAGAAATGCCAGGAAAACATACTAAATTTATGAGGTAAATTCTTGTTTCTTGCCTGGCATAGCCCACTGTACTTGGAGACTCAGGCACTAACCTCTTTTTTTAGCCAAAGGCAGGCACCCCATTAATTTAGGAAATTAACAAGTGGATTCTCATTTCTTATATGTCAATAGGAAGTGGATACTGTTTCCCAAACTTTCTTCACAAGAATCATCTTAGCTGTTAAAAAGAAAAGTCAGATTCCCAGGATTCATCCATGGAGACTGTTTTAATTAAATGTGTGCATAGAACTAACATTAAAAAAATGAACATAAGTGATTCTGTTAGTGTTCTGCAGTCCCCACACCGAGATGCTCAGTCTCAGTGAAACTCTACACTGCGGGCAGCACCACATGGATTACAGTCCCTATTATTTTCCACTGCATTGTCTAGCACACTAAGCCTGCAGCTGTCTAGGCTCCATATCTCTTTAACACGAGATGCAACAAAAATGGACCCCCAGATAAAGGAGCCAGCATTTTCTCAACCTACAGGCTGTAGGTATTAATGAATTCAGAGCCACTGGACAACAGAACTATAGTATATTATGAAAGCAAAGTTTCCAATATGAAAGAATATTTTAAAGCATGCAAAAATACATTATCAAATAGCTCTGAAGCAAAAAAAAAAAAAAAAAAGGCAAAGACAATTTAAAAAAAGGCAATCTAAAAATAAGTGGTTATGGGAAATCTTCCAAAATCTGTTAAGCTGAGCCTTCCATGATTGTTTCAATCATGTCAGGAGTGGGAAGGAAACTAACCGTTATTGAACGCCCACTGTCTATCAGATAGAACCAGTAATGAGGTATGAATACTTTCCCATTCTTTCCAAAGAGAAGACAAAGCTTTATTGAGCTAAGTTAAATGGCAAAGTTCAACAAAAGCATATTGGAATGAGTCCAGACTTATTCTATATTAGGTGTTCTCTGGAAGCACTGATACCTGTTCGTATTGCAGAACCTGGGCGAGATTTATTTCCTCAGGGGCTGTCCGTTCTCATCCCTTTGCTGCAGCTTGGGACTCTAAAGATGAAGTCACCTCACCCACAAAGGACACAGGTGAGATGACAGACACCTGAGGGAAGTCATTTGTCACTGGAGATGCCAACAAGGCCTCAAAAAAGAGGAACATAATGCTGCTTTCCCAGTTCGGTTGCATTACATAAACTAGTCCAGGCTCCATCCTGCACCATCTCACCTCTAGGCTCAGTGTCAGCACTCTGTTCTAAAAGCCAGCGATGCCAACACATCCCTCCAGCCCAAGCATGCCAGGGAAGTGTCTCTGGTTCTAGGGGAAGATCTAGGGGAAGATCACCCCAGCCAGCTTTCAAAATTGAACAAAAGAATCAATGGAGCATGTTTTTTCATTCCAGATTCTCAGTCCTATTAGAATGAGCTGAAATGAAACTGGAAGAAAAGACCTAACCACCGCCTTGTCTACAACAACAAACTTGGACACAGAAGGTCTTCAAGAGAGCATTTAGCCCAATGCCACCCTGGTTTTCTGGGCACTGTGCTAAGTCCCAGGGCTTCCCTGGTGGCTCAGAGGTTAAAGCGTCTGCCTCCAATGCGGGAGACCCGGGTTCGATCCCTGGGTTGGGAAGATCCCCTGGAGAAGGAAACGGTAACCCACTCCAGTATTCTTGCCTGGAGAATCCCATGGACGGAGAAGCCTGGTAGGCTACAGTCCACGGGGTCGCATAGAGTCGGACACGACTGAGCAACGGAACGGAACGGTGCTAAGTCCCATGGAGAGAAAAATCCCAAGACCAGCAGGCAGAGGGTGCATCTTCCAAAGAACTTGCAATTTCAGGGGTTTTATTCTGAGCAAACTTCTCAGCCCCAACGGGCTTTACTAAAATGGCAAGTTGGGACACGTCCTGGTAATACCTAATTGGTGACACCCCAATGCCTTCGCTTCTTGTGTTGGAAATAAAATCTTGCTGTTACATGACTAAGAAGCCTTGTAGCTCAGGGACACACCTGGGGTCCAAGTCATGCAAGCTTTGTGCCATATAATGAAACTAACAAGCAGAACTTCAGTGTTCACAGGCTTCCTTCTCAGGCACTCTTGCTGCTGGCACGGTACTCTTTGACATTAAAGTCATTCCCGTTGCTTCTACCCCAGAAAAACAATGTGGTGGCCATCCTTTAAGTGGCTGGTCTTAGTCCCCTCATTTTATAACACCAGCTGCCCGTCATTTGAGTAGGAAACATCTTCAGAGAAATGGGGAACTGGCTCTTTCACACTAGCGCTTTATGGTTATTCAAAATCAATTATAGACTGAACCCAAAAATACAGTTTTCTCTGTTTCTGATGTGCTTTGCTGGATTCTGCTGAGCTAAGTGGAAACATTTCAGTACTGGAATTTCAGAGGAATGAGGAAAAATGAAACCTACCAGTCATTCACTCTAACATAAGGAGGAACTTTCAGAAACTACAATGAGGTTTCATGCACCTCTAAACCCAGGGACCTTTAGAGACTCAGCAGTAGTTTGATACAAACAGGAAACAGGGGCCCCAGGTTCTAGTTCTAGCAACATGACCATGGACAAGCCAGTGTCCACCCTTCTGAAATAAAGATGAGGAATGATGTGAAGTTGCTCAGTCGTGTCCAACTCTTTGTGACCTCATGGACTGTAACCTACCAGGCTCCTCCGTCCATGGAATTTTCCAGGCAAAAGTCCTGGAGTGGGTTGCCATTTCCTTCTCCAGGGGATCTTCCCAACCCAGGGATCGAACCCGGGTCTCCCGCACCGCAGGCAGATGCTTTACCGTCTGAGCTACCAGGGAAACCCAAAGATGAGGAATAAGCTACCTCAAATATATTTTTTGATAAAATTTCCAAGATTCTGGAGAAACATTGTGTGTTCAGGGGGAGAAAAAAAGGAGGATCAAGAACAGGGAGCAAATAACAATATCTTTTATGCAAGCACACTGCTGCACTGAAGTGTCTCAAGAGCTGTGTGAGGCAGGTTTCAGTGTCCCCATTTTACAGATGAAGAAACAGAGACTTGGAACATTGAGGAGGCGGCCCAAGGTCACATTTATTAGTAGCAGAGCAGAGGTTCAAACCCATTTCAGTTTGAGTATAACACAATTGTAAGACATAGGGTGTTTAAAAGTTTTTAAGAGAGATAAGTATACAAATACCCATAATACAGATAATAATAGAATAAAATATTGTAGCAATTCAAAGAAACCATGATCACATCTGAATCTGATCTTCTGATTAGAAGACTCAGAATGTTTTATGGAAAAAGTATCAGTTGAGATACAGTTATATGATGGGCAAGATTTGAGAGGCAGAAATGATAGAAAGCTTCAGTTGGGGTAAATGGCATTAAGTAAAGGCCTACACTAAGGAAGCTTGGTGACGTATTATTTGCCTGGAAAATAGGAAGCACACTGGGAAGAGTAGGCAAATATCTGGACAGGTAGTTTGGGATGTTGGTACAAAGTATATACAAATAGTTATCAACTTAATTAGGTAGATGATAGAATTCCACAGAAGGAAATGATACAATCATGAGATGTGGTCCAGCAGCAATGTGTATGGTAGGTCTGCGTGGGAAAAAAACTATAAACAGAAAAATTAATAATCTATTGAAAGAAGTCATAATGTCTTGAATCAGATAGTCTGTTAGCAGGAAGGAAGTGTGTGTACAACTCCAGTTTAGAAGCTGGAGAACAATACATCTGACTGTATATGAACTCAGAGAGAAGAGGACTTCAAAGAGGGAAAAACTTTCAATTCCATCAAAGGAAATAAGGACAAGAATGAGAGTGGTTGCAGGGAAAAAGCATTTGGACTTGATAAATTAAATATGCCAACACAACTAGGCTCAGATGGCTACCAGGTAGCCCACTGAGTATCACAAAATCCCAGAATTTTCATCTAAGAGAGTTCTTAGAGATCATTCTGTAAGCTCCCTCATTTTCTGGGCAAGAAGACTGAGGTCTAGAGTAATTTACCCCAAAGGACAAAGCTTATAATCTAGGAAATCTGTTGCTGGAGACTTAAGGAGTGAACATTCAAGGTTGATGGATCAAATAAATTTCCAGACTGAGCAAGAACTGCAAAATGAAGCTATATGACAACTCTCCATTTGCCAGTCAGTGTGGAAGTGTGTAAATGCTGGTCATTGGCAACATGGCACACCTGCTGTGTGCTAAGTACCCCAATAAATACTGTGCAACGCTTCAAAAGACAGGAACAATACAGACACCATGTGCCTGGGGAAGCTCAGGGCTCTAATTGGGAGGGCAGGCCAACTTTGAGAGAGCAGCCCTCACTTAGGGATTGCAACCCAGTGTGCAAACAGAGACTGGAAGCTCTTGGGATTCATCAAGGAAGAATTGCTCTGAGTATTTTTAATCCAAAACTCAGACAAAAGGAGAAAATTTATTATGTCCTAAGAACAAAACAGAGATTTATAATCGTGTAAATTCTACCAAGGATCTTGCTGTCACAAGTTGAAAGTGCCTAGCTTTCTTCCTTCAGGGTGGTTACATTCTGCTTACTGAATTTACATTCAGGAAAGTTGGTGGTATTAAATATGCTCTAGGAATATCTACAGATTTTCAAACTAAAAAACAGGAATCAATACAATAAATATCATATATTATCTTTGATCCTCAGGTTTTAAGACTCACTGGAAAAGACTCTGATGCTGGGAAAGGTTGGGGGCGGGAGGAGAGGGGGACGACGGAGAATGAGATGGCTGGATGGCATCACCGACTCTGTGGACATGAATCTGAGTGAACTCCGGGAGTTGGTGATGGACAGGGAGGCCTGGCGTGCTGTGATTCATGGGATCGCGGAGAGTCGGACACGACTGAGTGACTGAACTGAACTGAACATGATTTTAATAAGGAATTACATTTTTAAAATAGAAAAAGTCACGTTAATTATAATTACATTTTATTAATATCAATACCTATGTATATGTTATTTTAAAATAAAATTTAAATGTATTACATTGGGAGATTTGGCTGTGATACATGGTTGGTTGAAATATATATTTATTATTGAAAAGTCTTAAATCACAAATGAAAACTATTATGAGTAATGTAGTAGTAGAGGCACCCTGGGAAGATTTGGGACAATTCCTAGAATAACATTCAACTTTTCCATCTAGTCTCCTTCGACCCACATCATATTCTAAAGGACTAAAGAAGACAAGATAGATTAAAAAAAATTCTCAGCTCTGGCCTTGTAGGCACTTTTCCTGCCTGTTATTTTGACCTATTTATATGCAAACGAAGAAGGGCCCTGTCCACTTTAATTTGGAAATCATGCTTTGACAGCTGGGATTTTGCCTTCTTTATCAGGCAGTAAATTCTTACTCCCAAGATTTCAGCAAGTAGATGGAACTCGCCTCCTCCCCAAGGCAGCCCCTCAGAGGTCCATAGCCAAGGCACGAGGGAAAACGCCTCATGCAGTGTTAGGCAGTGGGTGGGAAGCCAAGTTTTCTCTCAGGGACAAAGCTTTTCAAGGCGCCCGCATTTTTAAGAGATACACAGATGGTGCTACTTAAGACCTGAATGGGGCATTCTTTGCATTCCACAATGCATTTCTTTCAGAAGCAGCACTTCCAATCCTGCAGGTTATCAGCATGTCAATTGTGTTTGGGCCAGAAACACCTACACAAACTCACACAAAAAGAAGAACACACACAGCACAGTTTTTTGATCAAATACATTTTAGGGCAATGTCCTTTTTTCTAATACTAATGACATTTTCTGAATGGGAGAAGAAAAAAACCAATCTCACAAAGGTTAGTGTCAAAATATCAAGGTAGGCCTGCGCATTAGTGGATCTCCACCATGAAACACCTTTATCCTCTTGCAGAAAGATTCTTGGCTACAGAATAACATGCAACATCTCCAAGGTCACCCAGAGGAAAAACTAAGAGAATGATTTTTTTTTTCCTACAGGCATAAGAGAAATCACATTGACATATGCCCCCAAAGCAATCAATTCAGTTTGTGGAGAGGTAACAAAGAATATAGTGATTGGAGTTTAGCTGTAAAACATGGATACTGTTCCCCCTACATTCAGCATTTTAACGAGTGGCTCACAAATGTGAAAATATTGATAAAATAAAAACATATTTTTAAAACACTTTGTATTATAATTTATTTATTTTTTTTTAGAAAATGGTTTTGAAGCCAGTAAACTGGAATTTAAATTCTGGCTTAGACATGTACCTGAAAATGTAAGAATGGGTTAGCATAAGAATGGCCATCTTAGAGGCCAGAAAAACCATTTTTACTGAGTATGTGACTTGAGGGAAGAAGAACTAGATAAAACCTGGGAGACGAGTTAATCTTAAGTACCAAGAATGTGGGCGGCTGCGACACTGAAAATTAGGTAAACAGGTCTGATAAGTTTATCTCGTTAAGACACCAGGATAGAGATATGCACAGCTGTGTGTGTGTGTGTGGAAAATTACTGTGTTAGGTAATTTAGAAATATCATGATTTGAAAATGCTATATAACCCCTTGGCTCTGAGTGCTCGGGGTCCTTGTTGAAACCTGCTGCGTTGGGCAGACACTTGGACCCCAGCTAGCTGGAAATAAACCTCGCTGTGTGTCTTGCATTATCGTGAGTGTCCTCTGTTCCTTTGAGGGAAGGGCAACTCCGGACCCTAACATTTGGGGGCTCGTCCGGGATCCCAAGACCCCTCCTCAAAGAGACAGACAACCTCCGATACAGAGGTTTGCACAAAAGCCGCGGCAGGAGGTTTGGCCACCTCCTAGAGGGGAGGACTGAAACAGGTCCTCGACCGGAGAGACTGACAGGATAGCATGTGTGAACATCAGATCCCTCATCGAAGTATTCATATCTACAGGACTTGTCAAACAAATAACATACGCCATATTCAGAAACTGGGGGTCAGAAACTGATCCAATGGAAAGAAGGTAGCTCTCAGAATCAGCTGAGGGTGTGGAGTCACATGTTTGGAAAAGAAAGCAAGGGAGACTGAGTTGTGAGGACACACATGGAGCCAGCAGATTGTCCGGTTAGAACCCTATCGGGGTAGACCCTTGAGCACAGGACTCTAGATGACTGTCCACCTGTCCTTGTTTCTTTGAAGATGCTTGGTATACAAGCCAAATTTCTGCCAGAGGCCTCTAACTGGTCACACGTTAGATCACATACCTCAGGCCAGCTTCTGGAGTTCTCAGAGAAGAAATGTCCGATCATCTCGGCTACCTCCAGCCTTCCAATGAGAATCACAAAAGGAGAATTTCTGAAACACCAACACAATGTATCCTTTCTGTAGAACTGTGTAAAGGACAAGACTACAAAATACATATAAATTTCACATTACGTTGCTGAGCCCAACCTGTTTTAATAGGAAGGGAAGAAAAAAAGTATTGATTGAGTTCTGGCTATGTTGTAAAAAAAAATACTTGGAAGACCAGTTGAAGGCAACATATACAATTATACATAATTTATTTGCACATAAAATATAATTACATATGTATCATGATATAAATCTGGAGTCTGCTGGTTGGATGGCATTAATGGTTTTTTCTACTTCATTGGCAAAAAAGTGGTCAACATAATACTAGCTGTCATGGAGAGAGGTTAGGAGGCTCAAGTGCAGAAAAGACGCGAACAGAAGTTGAGAAGGAGAGCTAAGTGTGGAACACAATCAGTTAGTTCAGTTCAGTTCAGTCGCTCAGTCGTGTCCGACTCTTTGCGACCCCATGAATCACAGCACGCCAGGCCTCCCTGTCCATCACCAACTCCTGGAGTTCACCCAAACTCATATCCATCGAGTCGGTGATGCCATCCAGCCATCTCAATCTCTGTCGTCCCCTTCTCCTCCTGCCCGCAATCCCTCCCAGCATCAGAGTCTTTTCCAGTGAGTCAGCTCATCGCATGTGGAATACAATAGGAAACTGAAAAAGCTTGAGGTGCCATGAAATAGAAACGGAGTGGGGTAGGTTCCTTGCAGAATATGGAATCTGTAAGTGCTTAATTAGGTGCACAAATTTCAAATGCAGAAGGGGAATGGTGGGAGACAAGGGAGGAACAGAGTCCAGGCCTCATGAGGACCCTGGGCACTTAGGAAGGGATCACTG
This sequence comes from Moschus berezovskii, assembly GCF_049115385.1. Lineage (NCBI taxonomy): Eukaryota > Metazoa > Chordata > Mammalia > Artiodactyla > Moschidae > Moschus > Moschus berezovskii. The sequence goes on along the minus strand of NC_142461.1, from coordinate 92,000,963 downwards.
AAGGGTGCTGACGAGCTCATGAACCAGAGGCCTGGGTGTGTTTGTGGGCAGGGGGAAACTATAATAATTTAGTAAGGCCAAAGACCAGCAAAAGTCAAAGAACATGACCGGAGATTCTCAAAAGGACATCTTGTGATGAGGGTCAAAACCAGAGAAGGCAATCAGAAAGTGCCCACTTAGAAGCTTATCAGGGAACATTCACTCATTGCAAGTTTGGTAGAGATGATTCAGACCAACGTGCTGCCTGAGACTCAGATGTTAGGACCAGAGACCAGAAGCATATTCGGGAATCAAATAAGCTCTTTTCATTTGCAAGGTATTGGTATTTCTTAAATTTATGCCTGCTTCATTTTATAGAAAAAAAGTCAGAAAAATATGGGACACATTTTTAACTTTTTATTTTGAAATAATACCAATGTTATGAAGAGTTGAAAGACTGCTGCTGCTGCTGCTAAGTGCATCAGTCGTGTACAACTCTGTGCGACCCCATAGATGGCAGCCCACCAGGCTCCGCCGTCCGTGGGATTCTCCAGGCAAGAACACTGGAGTGGGTTGCCATTTCCTTCTCCGATGCATGAAAGTGAAAAGTGAAAGTGAAGTCGCTCAGTTGTGTCGACTCTTCGTGACCCCATGGACTGTAGCCTACCAGGCCCCTCCGTCCACGGGATTTTCCAGGCAAGAGTTGAAAGACTAGTTCAAAGAATTCTTGTATAACTTCACTTGAATTCATCAATTGTTACTATTTTGTTGCATTTGTTTCACTTTTCTCTCATCTCTTTTCCTGAACCATTTCAGAACAAGCTGTATCTATCATAAGGATTTCTTAAGAGTATTTCAACAAATATTTCCTTTTACCTGAAAAAGCTTCTCAATCCTTTACTTTTTTTCTTTTATAATACTTTTATGAATTTTGATGATATCAGATCTTCTCAATTTGGCTTTATCAAATGCTACTCATGATTAGACTGAGTTTTTGCATCTTTGGCAGGAACATGATGTAAGTGATGTTTTGTCTTCAGAAAATCACACCAGGAGGCACATGTTGGATCTGTCCCATTATTGGTGATATGAACTTTGATTGCTTGGTTGAATTAGTGTCTATCATAATAAAGTTATTTACTTTTGCTCTTATCAGTGGGTGTTTTGTATGGAGATACTGTGGGATTATGTTAATATCCTGTTTCCTGTCAAATTTTCACCTACTAGTTTTAACACCCATTAATGAGTCTTGCTGGTTTTAGAAAAGGCAGAGGAACCAGAGAGCAAATTGCCAACATTCGCTGGATCATCAAAAAAGGAAGAGAGTTCAAGAAAAACATCTATTTCTGCTGTATTGACTATGCCAAAGCCTTTGACTGTGGGGATCACAATAAACTGTGGAAAATGCTGAAAGAGATGGGAATACCAGACTATCTGACCTGTCTCCTGAGAAACCTGTATGCAGGTCAGGAAGCAACAGTTAGAACTGAACATGGACTGGTTCCAAATAGGAAAAGGAGTACGTCAAGGCTGTATATTGTCACCCTGCTTATTTAACTTATATGCAGAGTATATCATGAGAAATGCTGGGCTGGATGAAGCACAGGCTGGAATCAAGATTGCCAGGAGAAATATCAATAACCTCAGATATGCAGATGCCACCACCCTTATGGCAGAAAGTGAAGAGGAACTAAAGAGCCTCTTGATGAAAATGAAAGAGGAGAGTGAAAAAGTTGGCTTAAAGCTCAACATTCAGAAAAGTAAGATCATGGCATCTGGTCCCATCACTTCATGGCAAATAGATGGGAAAACAGTGGAAACAGTGACAGACTTATTTTTTGGGGCTCCAAAATCACCTCAGATGGTGATTGCAGCCATTAAATTAAAAGATGCTTACTCCTTGGAAGGAAAGTTATAACCAAACTAGACAGCATATTGAAAAGCAGAGACATTACTTTGTCAACAGAGGTCTATCTAGTCAAGGCTATAGTTTTTCCAGTAGTCATGTATGGATGTAAGAGTTGGTCTATGTAGAAAACTAAGTGCTGAAGAATTGATTCTTTTGAACTGTGGTGTTGGAGAAGACTCTTGAGAGTCCCTTGGACTGCAAGGAGATCCAATCAGTTCATCCTAAAGGAGATCAGTCCTGGGTGTTCATTGGAAGGACTGATGTTGAAGCTGAAACTCCAATACTTTGGCCAACTGATGAGAAGAACTGACTCATTAAAAACCCTGATGCTGGGAAAGATTGAGGGCAGGAGAAGGGGACAACAGAGGATGAGATGGTTGGATGCCAACACCGACTCAATGGACATGAGTTTGGGTGAACTCCCGAAGTTTGTAATGGACAGGGAGGCCTGGTGTGCTACAGTTCATGGGGTCGCAAAGAATAGGACACGACTGGGCAACTGAACTGAACTGAATGAGTCTTCGCTGAATCATTACTACAATGAATGTGAAATATTGATTTCCTACCTCCATTATTCCTTTTTCATTTATTATAATTAATGCCTATTGAAATGAAGAACTTTCCTTTGTTATTCATTTATGTATATATGTGTATTATCTTTGTACATGTTATATGAAAATATAATGTTTCTTTGAAGAATAACTAGATTAATTTTGGAAACTTGCCATCTTTTAAATTATCTGAGTGAAAGAAGACAGATCTGGGGTGTAATCAGTGGATAATAAATGACTGGTAAGACTGAAGCAAGGAGCACTAGAAGTATCCATTTGCCTGCATCCCTTTCCCAGGGAAAAGGAGCCTTTGTGTGTTTGCCACGCACAGAGCTCTAAGCAGAACTTCAATGTGGGTCACACCATACCTAATGGCTCCAGGTGCAGCAAAGAGAAGCCCAAGCACAGAAACCCAGAAACAATAGTATATGTACATCATTAGATGAGAAAGTAACATACTCCTATAGTCGAGGGTCTTCAACTCCTGGATGTACCACAGTCAGCACCTGGTGGTCAGTCGTGAGGCAGATCTAGGGCATTCTTGATTGCAGGGAAATGACTGAGAACAGAAAGATGACAATTTAAAGAAAAGAAAAACTGAGGTAAAACAGAGGAAAAACAGTATCTTGACAATGTCAAAGGTAAAAACAAATGGAAGCAAATGAATAATTCATTTTTAAAAATTAACAAGTAGAGAAGAGGGAAAAAAAAATGAAGCACAAGGTAAGCAATCCTGAGACCAAGGAGTGAATTCAAAATAATCCACTAGGGCAATTAGAGAGTCCACAGGCAGCTTCCTCCTATCAGGAGTCTTAAGGAAATAACTGAGGAGCCAGCATCAGTAGAAAAGCAGGAGGAGAGCTACATGACCTGCCAATGGTGCCGGATGCTTCCAAAATGAATGGTGATCAGGACACACTTAAGACTTTTTTAAAATGTATTCCAATATAATATACGTACAAGAAAGTGTCCGCATCATAAATTCATTGCTCAGTGAATTTGAACAACTGAGCACACCTGTATAACCAGCCCTAAAACAAAGAAACAGAGTATTACTTGGACCCTAACAGTCCTTCCCGGGACCCTTTCAATTACTACCTCCTCTCCTGCTAACAGTAACACCCTGCAGCCTGAGTGAGCTTGCCTTTGTATGTCCTCTGTATAAATAGAGTCGTTGACTATGCACACTTGTGTTTCACTTCTTTTGCTCAGCATTAGGTTTGTGAGATTCATCCACACTGTTTGTGTCAATGTGATTTCTTATTCTCAGTTTTGTGTAATATTCTATTGTGTGAATATACCACAATTTATTTGCCCATTCTAACACTGATGGCCAATTCAGTAATTTCCAGCTTGAAGTAGTAGTCTACTATGAACATTATAATACATGTCTTTTGGTGATTATATGTACATCTCTGCTTACTTTCGATCTAAAAGTGTAATTATTAGGCCATAGATATGCTATAGTAGATAGCGACAAATAGGAAATGCAAATTTCTATTCATACCAGGCCCATTAATTTTTAAAACACAGAGGTTAAAGATAATGGTTATGAATTAAGCTGCTTTTTTGGAAAAGAAGAAAAATGGCATTAGGGAGTAAGCATTAATTTATGTGGAAGGTAAAACTCAGATTTTTTAATTTGTATATATTTGTACCTCCATACAAAGTCTGGTAGAGAAAAAAAATAGGTCCAAGAGATATTTGCTGTTTATAAAATGCTTTTTAAAAAAATCTTGTGATCTTATAGCATATCACTTAAATTTCTTAATTAATACACACATACACACACAGATTGAAAAAGAGAAAAGCTGAGGTTTAACAAAGTTAATCAACTTGACCATGATTAAAAGAAGTGTAAAACTGGGAAGTCAAATCTATTAGGACTCTTCATCAAAACCTTGCAGGTTAGTAATGACCCAGTACTTGGCACACTGTCTTCTAGAAGAATTCACTATTGAATTATGATCAAATGACTTTGCTCCATTTGCTACTTACATGATATTAAAGTAGCAGTTAATTCTAGGAAATCAGGAAAATTGTACAAAAGAGACATCTGGAGATTTTTCTCTTCCAGCTGCGTGGTGTGAAATAGTGGCTGTCAGCAACTTATATTCGCTGACCACCTACTCTGTGCCCTAAATCATAACTGAATGCTCTGAATAACAAGATGAGATCTTAAGGCACTTTCCAAACCTGAAACAGTAACACGGTAACCAACTCTTTTACAACTTAGCTGTGAAAATAAACCATAACCACCAGAAAGGCCAAATGAAAGTGCAAGAGTGGAAAATAAACAAATTATCAAACAAAATGAGAATGTAGAGAATTCCACATGAGACAGAGAGCAAATTCCTTGAGGTTCCAGGAGGGTGAGACCTCTGTGGGTGGCATGTATGTGAAATGACTTACAAAGGACATAAAACTGGAATTGGGGCTTGAAGGGAGGATGGGAAGTGGGTGAGTCTGTAGACAACTGGGAGGACCTTTCAGCTGCAGTGACACTGACCGACGCGGGGAGGCAGAGACACATGCAGCTGTTCAAAGGACCTTGAGTAAGACTGGTTTGGACTGAGTGAAGGCCAGCCTTCAGCAACGATTGCATAATCCAAAACCAGGCAAAGATGACAGGCCCTGGAATGTGTGGCATTTTCCTGACTCTCAGGGTTGATGGCCCAGGCAAGCCCAGGTTTCTATGAGCGTGAGAACTAGGGCAGCATGGCTGGCTCAACCACGCCTTCCATTTTTGAAGACTACAGCTTCAAATGTGAAAGTTCATCCTAGCTGCTGGAAGGCTGCCATCAGGGCTGGGTCACCCAGATCTGTCAAGTGGCAGACATGCAGTCAGCCTCCTGATCACATGCAGCTCCGGGAGCCAGGCGTGTCACTGAGGGCAGAGTGTGCACTCGTCTATCACAAGCACGAGTTGTAGATGTAAAAATGGAAAGATTCATCTGGAAAGAAACTCCATATAGGAGACCAGGCCAAGGATGGTATAATAACCTGTAAGTGAATTAAGAGGTGTCATGAAGATCTGGAGGAAGAACCATTCCAAGTAGGTGGGGGTGGGGAGACTGAGCTGGAGGGGAAAAGCAGAGGATACACAAAACATGGGAGCAGAGACCTAACCATGTGGGCAAAGCCTGATTATTCACTTTGGAAGCAAAGTCTCTTGAGCATTTAACAGAAGGTCCATTTCAAAGTTTAACCTTACAAAAAGACTTCCATTTTCAATTAAAAGGAAAAAACACAATACCCTTTATTTGCACAAACTTCTTAGAGTGAATATTATTCTCAATTGCTAAAGTTGGGTAACTCTATGTTCTTGCATTGGTTAAACAAGACAATATTTCTCCATATTTTAATAGATTTCTCACATACAGACCGAGGTTACTTTTAAAACAAAGTCTTTTGGGGGAGGAAAAAAAGACTTAAAATGTAAATAAGGAGGGGAACATTAACCACAGGATATTTGCTATACTGAACAAACACACAAGAACAGACAAAACATACCTCCCTGAGACTGATCACATGAAGATATTAAGTTTTAGTTTTGTGGGTTTTTTGGTTGTTCCTTAATAACAGTACATGAATCATGACTTGCAGAAAGTTAAAGTTTCTCCTTTATTTGGGAAAAGTGCTTTAAAATTCCTATTGGGAATTTAAATCTTAATATTGCCAAGTATGGGCTTTCCTTGTGGCTCAGCTGGTAAAGAATCCATCTACAATGCAGGAGACCTTGGTTCAATCCCTGGGTTGGGAAGATCCCCTGGAGAAGGGAAAGGCTACCCACTCCAGTATTCTGGCCTGAACTGTATGGACTGAATTGCATGTATAGTCCATGGGGTCGCAAAGAGTCGGACACGAGTGACTTTCATTTTCATTTTCATTGCCAAGTATAACCCAAACTTCTCAGACTTCTACAGCCTACGGCTAAAAGCAGGGTCCCACTCACCACCCCATGTGAATAACTGGGGCTGGTCTTAGAGCCCACTCCTCCCAATCTCTTCATGCTCTGTCCCCAGGGTATCTCCCACAAGAACACAGGGAAAAATCCACACATTGTAGATGCTTGCTACCTCAACTTTCTTGAGCGGCCACTTCAAACTTGCTAACGTCTACATGAAAAAAAATCTTTCCTGCTTGCCTTCCTTCTCCCTGGGCCCCTGAGGCCTATAAAACCATCATCAGGATGCCAAATTGTACTGGCTTCCCTTGAACTTTCATAGTGCTCAAGGTGAAATGAAAGAACACCATTCTCCCCAGCTCTGGACCTCTAGTTTGTACTGTTTGAAATTCAAATTTCATAAAGTCTTTGGTGGAAAAAGTTCTTCTGTGCCTCTGTCTGTAGAAAGCACAAATATTAGTTTTGCGGATTCAAGCAGGAGAGGAATACAAAGTTCTCCATTTCCTGTATGTACCCAGGGACCTGCATTCAAAACTTACTCCCAACAGCACCTCCTCCCCACCGTGTATGCCAATTCATGCTGGAGGTTTGCATATCATCAGTTTTGCATTCACAGACAGACTTTCTTTCCCAGTTTAGGTTTAGCCAAAATATCTCTGCTACTTGAGAACACATGTATATTAGTATCTAAGGCTTAACTATTTTCAAAGTATGCAGAAGCTCGTCCAGGGACCTGGTGACAGAACCTTCACAAGGTCTAGGACAGCAATTTGGGAGCTCGGTCCTCTGAACAGCCTCGAGAATGACTCAGGAAACCTGGCTCTCACATCCAATCACTTTTGTAAACAAATCACCAATATACAAATCACCTTTTGTATCTTGGGCAATGTGCCTAAAGAGTCGATCTTTTTAATGTTGGTGGACTAGGTATTTTCAGGCTACTCCCAGTACTAAAATTCTTTCATTCTGTTAGTCTAGAAGCTTTTTATAATGCTCTCAGTTCAGTTCAGTTCAGTCGTTCAGTCGTGTCTGACTCTTTGTGACCCCATGAATCACAGCACGCCAGGCCTCCCTGTCTATCACCAACTCCCGGAGTTCACTCAAACTCATCTGCATCGAGTCGGTGATGCCATCCAGCCATCTCATTCTCTGTCGTCCCTGTCTCCTCCCACCCCCAATCCTTCCCAGCATCAGAGTCTTTTCCAGTGAGTCAACTCATCGCACCCACTCTTTAACACTTTTCTGCAGGGGATCAAAATGCTTTCACCATAAAGAGTTAAAAACAGAGTGGCACAAAGATAAACCATCAATAAACAGAAACCTTGCCAAGCATAAAGCTAGTGAAATGGTTGGTACCTAAGGGACAATCACTTCTTTAAACGTGAATAACAAGGTCCTGCCAGAAATTCAGCATCCACATTTTTGTGGTCTCCTTGCTCATGGATTATTATCTTTGGATGCTCCTTGGGTGGGTGGTCCCTTGTGTTTAATGGACACTGTTGATTCTGCAGTAGGGTTTGACTTAAAATAACCACAGGTTTGGTATTTTCTAGCAATTATTGCAGATTTCCTTTCCTAAACACCTCCCTGTTTTACTTAAGCTCCAAAAGGAAGCTTGGAGTCCTACTGGTAAATCTCCTCCCTTTTTACCAGGAAATTGTTGTTTAGCCATTTGGAGAAAATTAAAGCAAAATAGCAAATGGCTTTAAAGGCACCAGGGTACATACCTTATGCCTTGTTCTCTAAGTTGCAAAGAGCAGACAAGTTCTGAACTTTCTCATGCCCACAAGAGGGATTTTAGATACTGATCTGAGTGAACTAAGATCAGTTTCCAGTCTTCTAAATGTTAAAGCAGACCAAGTTTGGCTGCAGAACAAAATCACCATAAACTTTTTTTCATCCTACATATATTCTTAAGGTATCAGATAACTGAACTATGTATAAGAGGTGGTTGCCTCTGTCTAAAACAGGGGTTTGCAAACTGCAGCCCAAACTGGCCCAGATTGAGGCTGCCATCCATTTTTGTAAAGTTTTATTGAAATACAACTATGCTCATTTGTCTGGAAATTGTCTACAGCTAATATCACACTCAACCAGAATTGAATAGTCTTGACAGAGGCTGTATGTCACGCAAATGATTGGGCTTCCCTGGTGACTCAGCAGTAAAGAATCTGCCCATAAGGCAGAGCACACAGGTTCGATCCTTGGGTCAGGAAGATCCCCTGGAGAAGGAAATGGCAACCCTCTCCAGTATTCTTGCCTGGGAAATCCCATGGACAGAGGAGCCTGGAGGCCTGAACAGGAGGGCTACAATTCATAGGGTCACAAAGAGTCAGACTCAACTTAGCAACTAAACATTTGTCACACGAAGTCTAAAATGCAAGTTCTTTATAGAAAAGGTTTGTAGACTCCTGTTTAAAACAATTCCATTTAGGGCTTCCCAAAACCTCAAAGGCTACAGTTTTGAGAACTCTCACCTCACAACAGTAGTTAGTTATGTTTGCTATATTTAGAACAGTGTCACCCAAGTTGAGTTTCCTGAAATACCTGCTAGACATACAGAATGTTATTAGATATAACAAAAGAAAAGGAGAGCTGTGGTCCAAAAAAAAAAAGGCAAATGTGAGAATAAGTCAAGTGAAGCAGATTTCTTTTTAGTAGCTCTTTTAAGGTCATTTAATATGCTAATATATGTGGCAAGTCTAAAAAAATGGATTAGATGATACAGAATTTCTAAAGTCACTTGGCCTTAGCAAACCTTCTTTTCCATGGGGCATCACATAGAGTTAATGTTCAAGAACATACTGTGGGAAAAATAACTTGTTCAGAGATGTTGACTCTGATAATACCATATCATATCATACACCACTTGTGTGTCTTCAAGAATGCTTAACTTTAAGAAGAATGAGTAGGCTGACAGAAGAAACATACATACCACAGATTACACAAATTACTCTGAGTTCCCATAAAATTTAACTCTTTCAGTAGCAGTGAGCTCCTCGCTTAGGATGCAATAGAGACAATGTTCTGTTGATGACATCATTATGGTGACAGAGTAGGAAAGAACTCCCTGCACAAAATTTTCACTCAACGCAGCAAAATTCTCAGGCCCTTGCTTCACCTCTAAAATCTTAGAAAAGCAAAAAGTCTATGGAACAAGTGTTCACATCTTAGTCCCCAGTGAATTCTGGCCAGCTTACTTCTGAGCAGCCAGCACTTAGTATGGGAAGGTTCTGTGGGCGTCAAGAGGTCTCAGGAAGCCGTATGTGTCCTTTGGGGGACACTGCAAGAAACAATGGAAAAGTTCCTGAATATCGGGAAATGTTTTCTCAAGATCAAGAGATGTATTGGTATGTGGGAGAGATTCCAAAGGAGCTCTATTGCCTGAAACATTTCAGATTTGACTGCTAGCTACCAGTGCCAATTTTGCAGAATGGTAATTTCAGTAAAGTGGCACACAATGTCCTAGGCCGCCTAAGCAATGCTGGACCAGTGAAACTGTGATTTTGTTTTCAAAAGCAGGATCCTTTTTCCTTTTTTAAAAAAACCAACAAACAGACTTTAAAAATTTCTACTGACATTGTCACCTATATGCCTAACTAAGGATGTTCTTGATCATAAGCCAGGTATTTGTTCACGGCAGTCAAGTGGGACTTGGAAACCAAAACAGTTACTCTGCAGTCCAAGGATTTGGCAGCTGTAGAGTGACCTCCACTTCAGAGAGTGCGAGAAACCTGCCTGCTGGCTTTCAGGAAGAGAGTTTTCATCTGGCTGATGGATCTGCAGTCCTCTCGGTCAGAGAAGGAAAGCCATCCTTATTCAGCACAGAGTAAGAAGCAGAGCAGTAACGTGGTAAGGCAGATCACAACTGACCTGGAATTGTGAGGTTTCCCAGCACCGCATGGTGAACATTCAAAAACATGCACAGGAAACACACCCCACTCAGAGATCCTTGGCCTAAAGTCTTCATCGTGGTGCTTATTGTACAATAGTCTTCAGCACGATGCTACAAGGAGTCTTCCCGACACCACGAGCCTTTCCAGAATCAATAACCTCGGTAACTCAGGGCTTCAATAACCTCGGTAACTCAGGGCTTCAAAAACCAACAAAACAGATTGTTTGGGAAGAACCAAAATGATGACATCAATAAGTGATTCTTAGCCAGATCCACAATTGATATTATAGTACTGATGACCTCTAATTTTGGAATTTGAAGTAGACCACACTATTGACAGCACACTTGTTCACTCCTTAATCCTAATGGTAACCTACAAAGAAAGGGTGATGAAACTTATTTTACACAAGAGGAAACAGAGGCTCAGAGGCTGGTAGCTCTGCCTTAGGACATGTGAGATTCAAATCCAATTTGTCTGCTCTGAGACCTAAAATCTGTCACCTGTGTTTCATGTACTGCATCTCACTGAGGTATAAGCTCCTCCCCACTAAGAAAACCCCACTCTTCAGAAGCTCACAATCAAATACTTGCTGAATAGAACATTCATAGAGCAAATATTTACCAAAGGCCTTTTCTATGTCAGACAATGTGCCTGGTGTTGGGGATACAGCATTGAACAGAGTGCCAAACATCCCTGGAACCTTTGACAGTGGGGACAGACAGATGCTTAAAAAATAAGCATCATTATTATTATAATTATCATTATTACATTATATTACATTATGGACATGGGACAACAGACTGGCTCCAAATTGGGAAAGGAGAATATCAAGATTGTATATTGTCTCCCTGCTTATTTAACTTATATACAGAGTACATCATGTGAAATGCTGAACTGGATGAAGCACAAGCTGGAATCAAGATTGCCGGGAGAAATATCAATAACCTCAGACGCAGATGACACCATCCTTATGGCAGAAAGCAAAGAAGAACTAAAGAGCCTCTTGATGAAAGTGAAAGAGGAGAGTGAAAAAGCTGGCTTAAAACTCAACATTCAAAAAAATTAAGATCATGGCATGTGGTCTCATTTATGGCAAATAGATGGGGAAACAGTGGAGAGAGACTTTAATTTTGGGGGCTTCAATATCACTGCGGATGCTGATTGCAGCCATGAAATTAAAAGACGCTTGCTCCTTGGAAGAAAAGTTATGACCAACCTAGATAGCATATTAAAAAGCAGAGACATTACTTTGCCAACAAAGGTCCATCTAATCAAAGCTATGGTTTTTCCATTAGTCATGTATGGATGTGAAAGTTGGACTATAAAGCTGAACACCGAAGAACTGATGCTTTTGAACTGTAGTGTTGGAGAAGACTCTTGAGAGTCCCTTGGACTACAAGGAGCTCCAGCAAGTCAATCCTCTCAGTCCTGAATATTCACTTGAAGGACTGCTGCTAAAGCTGAAACTCCAATACTTTGGCCACCTGATGCGAAGAGCTGACTCATTGGAAAAGACCCTGATCCTGGGAAAGATTGAAGGCAGGAGGAAAAGGGGACAACAGAGGATGAAATGGTTGGATGACATCACCAACTCATTGGACATGAGTTTGAGCAAGCTCTGGGAGTTGGTGAAGGACAGGGAAGCCTGGCGTGCTGCAGTCCATGGGATCGCAAAGAGTCGGACACAACTGAGCGGCTGAACTGAACTAAATGTTACACTGCATTATATACTATATTATATTATATCATATGTTAGAAGGTACAAAGTGCTGTGGAGGAAATAAGCCAGGGATGAGGGACAGGGGATGCTAAAAGGATATAGTGTCAATAAAGTAGTCGGGATATAGTGTCAATAAAGTAGTCGGGAAAGGCCTGGAGAAGCTATCATTTGGACAAAGCTCTGTGGGTGGCAAGGAAACCAGCACTGGGACTATCCAGGGGAAGTGGGAATGGCAAGAGCAAAAGCCCTGAGATAGTTCAGTTCAGTTCAGTCAGTCACTCGTGTCCGACTGTTTGTGACCCCATGGACTACAGCATACCAGGTCTTCCTGTCCATCACCAACTCCCGGAGTTTACTCAAACTCATGCCCATTGAGTCGGTGATGCCATCCAACCATCTCATCCTCTGTCGTCCCCCTCTCCTCCTGCCCTCAATCTTTCCCAGCATCAGTCTTTTCAAATGAGTTAGTTCTTCACATCATGTGGCCAAAGTATGGGAGTTTCAGCTTCAACATCAGTCCTTCCAATGAATATTCAGGACTGATTTCCTTTAGGATGGACTGGTTGGATCTGCCTGCAGTTCAAGGGACTCTCAAGAGTCTTCTCCAAAACCACAGTTCAAAAGCACCAATTCTTCAGTGCTCAGCTTTCTTTATAGTCCAACTCTCACATCCATACATGACTACTGGAAAAATCATAGCCTTGACTAGATGGACTTTTGTTGGCAAAGCAATGTCTCTGCTTTTTAATATGCTCTCTAGGTTGGTCATAACTTTTCTTCCAAGGAGTAAGTGTCTTTTAATTTCCTGGCTGCAATCACCGTCTGCAGTGTTTTTGTAACCCCCCAAAATAAAGTCTTTCACTGTTTCCACTTTTTCCCATCTATTTGCCATGAAGTGATGGGACCAAATGCCATGATCTGAGTTTTCTGAATGTTGAGTTTTAAGCCAGGTTTTCACCTCCTCATTCACTTTCATCAAGAGGCTCTTTAGTTCTTCTTTGCTTTCTGCCATAAGGATGGTGTCATCTGCATGTCTGAGGTTACTGATATTTCTCCCGGCAAACTTGATTCCAGCTCGTGCTTCATCCAGCATTTCTCATGATTTACTCTGCATATAAGTGAAATAAGCAGGGTGACAATATGCAGCCTTGACTTATTCCTTTCTCTATTTGGAATCAGTCTGCTGTTCCATGTTGCTAACTGTTGCTTCCTAACCTGCATACCGGAGAAGGAGATGGCACCCCAGTCCACTACTCTTGCCTGGAAAATCCCATGGGCGGAGGAGCCTAGTAGGCTGCAGTCCATGGGGTCGCGAAGAGTTGAACACGACTGAGTGACTTCACTTTCACTTTTCACTTTCGTGCATTGGAGAAGGAAACGGCAACCCACCCCAGTGTTCTTGCCTTGAGAATCCCAGGGACAGGGGAGCCTGGTGGGCTCCCGTCTATGGGGTCGCACAGAGTCGGACACAACTGAAGCGACTTAGCAGCAGCAGCAGCAGCAGCAACCTGCATATAGATTTCTCAAGAGGCAGGTCAGGTGATCTGGTATTCCCATCTCTTTAAGAAGTTTCCACAGTTTGTGGTGATCCACACAGTCAAAAGCTTTGGCATAGTCAATAAAGCAAAAATAGATGTTTTTCTGGAACTTTCTTGCTTTTTCAATAATGCAGCAGATGTTGGCAATTTGATCTCTGAGATAGGAGCAGGTTAACATATTTGATACAGAACTAGGATGGCCAAGTGGCTGGAGATGAGAAAGAGTTAGGGCCAAAGTGATAAGCAAGGTAGTCCGTTTTCCTTTCAGCTGCCCTGGATCTGTCCTTGACCCCATTCTCTTTGGTCACTTCTCTCGTCAACAAAGATAAGTAAACATCCACCTTTGTAAGCTATCCTGTCTATCCACTAGCAATACAGTTAATATTTTACCCTTTCTCATGTAATATTTCTTTTAGTTTTGTTTTTCTGCCCCAGTCGCACGAGTCAGTGGACATCTTGAGCTGTGTGTCTGGCGTTATGACAGCCCACATATAAAAAATTACAAGAATTTTATCATTGATTTCTCTCTTTCTCATCTCTTTCTGGTAACTCTTAGGACTCAATCATCTGACTTCTTCTATCTGTGTAAGGCATTCAGTATCCAAATTTTGTAGCAAGTCCTTGCCTTTTTCAAGAAGAGATTAATTTTTCCTGGTTTTCCTTTGGTGACAGCCCTTCTCCTCCATACATATCAGTGCTATCTTTTCTCCTTTTTACCTTCAGAAAGCAGTGAGATGTAGGAAGAGGGACTCTATAAAACAAGAAAACTAGTCTCTTGACTAAAGCATGGGACTTCTCCAGAATTTAAGTACCCAATACTTCTGCTTAACCTTACCCACCTCAGAATCCCACAGTTTCTTTTTTATTTAACCTAAATTTCAGCTGATTACTACTTTCATAGTCATGATCTGACAGTCAAACACAAGCTTCTGAAATTAGCACATGAAAAATGAAAAAAATAATCATTACCTTTGGTAGCAGAAGTTGTTCTTGACCTGCCCATCCTCTCCAGAACATCCAGTTCACTTCCAACTGCCCATATCTGCATCTCTGTGCCTGAGGGCATCCTTTCCTGGAAATGCAGAAGCATCACTCATAGGCAGGCACAGGGCAGGCAGGAGTCACCAGGGAATTTACTACCCCAAAGGTAGCCCCTACCCAGGACTCTGAGCAGTTGGTGTATAAACACTTCAGTTCCATTGCCCCTCAGTAGAGATGAATTGAAGTATGGCCTTTGCCAGCATTTCCCTTCAGGATTAAACTCCATTGGCTTGCTGTGGTAGGTGGGTTGGTTAATACCTCACCCTTTATTGGCCTCTTCCTTTCCAGACATCAATTCCTTACTCCCTCATGGCATTTCCCATACCTTCCAAATTATTTATACTTGTTTTTTTTTTTTTTTTTTTGCTGGTAAGTGAACATTTTAAAATAATCTGTACATTTTAAACTGGAGCATAGTTGACAAAAAATATTGTGTTAATTTCAGGTGTACTGAAAAATGATTCAGCTATACAAGTAGTGTTAATTTATTCTTTTTCAAATTCTTCTCCCATTTAAGCTATTACAGAGTATTGAGCAGAGTACCCTGTGCTATACAGTAGGTTCTTATTGGTTACCTATTTTAATACATCAGTGTGTACATGTCCGTCTCAAATTCCCAGCCTTTCCCCACCTCACCCTTCCCCTCTGATAACCTTAAGTACATTCTTGAAGTCTGACTTGCACCTGAATTCTCATCTCAGGTTTTGCTCTGAAGAAATCAAAACTAAGCCATCTTCCAATTAATATTTAGATTATATAAAGTTATATATTTCTTGAATGAATACACTTTCCATTTGTTGGAGGAGGTAACTCTTCCTTTTCATTATCTAAGATATTCGTGCCCTAAATAAGTAACTGAAGTGAAAAAAGGCTGAAGTTTGTCACTCAGTCCTGTCCGACTCTTTGCCCAAATAAGTAACTGAAATTACAATAAAACAATGACGCTTGAATCTAGGTATGCCACGTCTACTTAGGACATGCTGGTCAGAATTTACGTATTTAGAACGTGTGCTCTTAAATAGGCTTCAAAAAAGAGCATTATTTTTAAAAAGGTGAATGATCATAGCAGAAAGACAAAGCTTTTGTGAGAGAGAATGATTTGGAACAGATGAGCCTGGGTGTCTTTCCTGAATCCACAACTGTTCAGATCAGTCATTCTGGGTGAATTACCTAATCTTCTGAGCAGCTTGGGAAAAACTGCATTTTCTTGTTCAATGAGTAACTCAGAAAATATCAGTGAACTATTTAATATAGGCCTTGTATAGTAAGTGCTCAATAAACTTGGACTTCCTGGAAAGTCAGGCAGGAATCACCCAGGAAGGCAAAAGTTTCCAAGTCATTTCCATACCACAACCACAACTTCCCTGGTGTCACACAAGTAGCCAGTGATGCTTACTGTGGTTACTCTGGCACTGGATGTGCAGGAAGCAATTCACATTCCTTGTGACAGTACAGTACTGTATATTCATTGGAAGGACTGATGCTGAACCCTGAAGCTCCGATACTTGGGTACCTGATGTGAAAAGCTGACTCATTGGAAAAGACCCTGATGCTGGGAATGACTGAAGGCAATAGAAGAGGGCAGCAGACGATGAGATGGTTAGATAGCATCAGTGACTCAATGGACATGAATTTGAGCAAACTCCAGGAGATGGTGAAAGACAGGGAAGCCTGGCATGCTACAGTCCACCCGGTGGCAAAGAATCTAACACGACTTAGTGACGGAACAACAATAATGTCAGTACACAAGTGCCTTAGATAAGGCAAAACATTTTTCAAAAAGTAGTTTACAGCTATGTTTCTCTGGTTCCATCACTCATTCCCTACTTTGAATTCAACCAAGATCTTTGAAACGGGCCAACATTTGTAGGGATTTTGTCTTGGGCTGGAGGACATGGCCTCAATTGAAAATGAAGTGAAGTGAAGTCGCTCAGTCGTGTCCAACTCTTTGCAACCTCATGGACTGTAACCTACCAGGCTCCTCCGTCCATGGAATTTTCCAGGCAAGAGTCCTGGAGTGGGTTGCCATTTCCTTCTCCAGGGGATCTTCCCAACCCAGGGATCGAACCCAGGTCTCCCGCACTGCAGGCAGATGCTTTACCGTCTGAGCTACCAGGGAAACCCCATTGACTGAGATAAATTAGCAAGTAGTCTTTAATGCCTACATTCTGCAGAAGTTGACTGGATTCTGTTATGTAGCCCTCCTTCATGGGGGACTTTAATCTTTCTACCCACAGTCTCGTCTCTGAGTAATTTGTTCCCTTTTTAATTTATTTCTATAGAAAATTCTAGTATTTGGAAGGAAAAAAATTCAAAAGGGATTGATATACTTAAAATCAACCAGGATTATGTGATGACTGAGGTCATTTAGTACAAAGAAAATTTTTTTCTGGTTTTAGTTTTGAGCTTGAAAATGCCAGATACCAAAACTATAAGTTGCTTAGGAACAGACTGGATGAGGAAAGATGCTACTTATTTCTCAGATGCTTTCTGTGAGTATTAAACCTTAGACATTGAAATTATGTGGAGCCTTCATGTTGGAAATTACACTTAGAAAGTATCATGATAAGGGGCCTTGGCTGAGTTATTTATACACTTGTGTTTTTGGGAAGTAACCATTATTGGTTCTGGCATTCTTTGGGGAGGGGACTGGGCTTAGCTTTCTTTTCCTGTGGCTATCATTAGCATGAGGGGGCATGCCCAGCACACAAGAGTCTGCAGGCTGGGGTGCCTCTGGCTGCATCCCCCACCCTAACAATGAATCACTTCCTTTATTCTTCAAGAGGGGCCAGGGTAACAAGACATGCTTGCTTCTTCTCACTTGTACTGTCTTGAAAACCCTCTTCTAAAATATATTTTATTCTTAGACTTTTAAAACTAAATACATTCGGGCCTCTGACCCTCAGCTAGAATTCTTCCTAAGGGCCCTCAACGTTCCATGAATATATTAGTTTGCAAGGGTTGTTAGATTGGGGGATTTAAATAATAGGAATTAATATTCTCATGGTTCTGGAGGTTGGAAGGCTAAGATCAAGGTGTCAGACGGCTGGTTTCATTCTAAGCCCTCTCTCCTTGGCTTGTAGATGGCAGCCTTCTCACTATGTCCTTACATGGTCTTTATTATTTAATTAAAGAAAATTTTGTGTGTGCATGTGCCCCTGGTTTCTCTTTATATGTCCTAACCTATTCTTATAAGGACACTAATCAGAGAGGATTAGGGCCGACCCTCATGGCCTCATTTTAACTTAATTAGCCCTTTGACAAGGGCTAAATGCAGTCCTGAGATACTGGGGTAAGGGCTTCATATGAATTTTAAGGGGACACAATTCAGCCTATAATAAAAACATTCTTATTATTAGTTGCTGCTGCAACTCAAAAGCTACATTTCTCTGAAAATTAGTGGCGAAACCAAAAAGAAGAAAAGAAAAAAGTAGTAGTTGTTACTTATATATTTATACTTATTCATTATTTTTTAAAAATTTAACATGGTTTTCACTGAGAAAGTCCTGCTTTTTATGAACACTGCACCACATATAGAGAAGGGTGTACTGCAATCAATGAGCAGGTTCTACCTGGAGTCACTTGAATTCTCACGCTTGTTTCAACTACTTTCAGAACTCAGTAAGGGCTGCTGGTTGCAACTGGAAGGATTTTAAGATGCTTGTTCTATTTTAGTGTTTACTTCTAATGGAAATGTTGAGGTTTTTTTTAAGAGAAACTCATTAACTCCCTTGTAGACCAAACGTCTCATCTTTGGCTGGTTTCTCTTAGAATTGGTCTCAGTAGAATTGGTCTCAGTAGAAGAGTCAGCACAAGAAACTGAGATGAAATGTGTTGCACTCTTCTGAAAAAAGGAAATCAGCTTGTACATTTAAGCTTTGTTAAAAATACATGAACAAGTCAGATGACTTATTGACATGGTTGAAAATTTGCTTAATGGGTTACATTCTATTATGTTTGGTAAAGAGATTTCCCAATTTCTCAAATCTATTTTCCTACAAAGTATTTTTTACTGAATTCCTTGTACAGCTATTAGGTCAAGTTTATCTATGCCCATGTGTAGGTTGAGTCATTCATCCAACAACCTTAGGCTGCTTTCCAAACTCTAAAAATGATGGGTCTAATCCCCAGGCGGTGCAGTGGTAAAGAATCTGCCTGACAGTGCAGGAGACCCAGGAGATGCAGGTTCAATCCTTGGGTCGAGAAGATTCCCTGCAATAGGAAATGGCAGCCCACTCCTGTATTCTTGCTTGGAAAATTCCATGGACAGAGGAGCCTATTAGAGTCCTGCTACAGTCCGTTGGGTCTCAAAGAGTTGGACACAACTGAATGACTGAGCTCACACACACACACACACACACAGTTGTTGGAAGGAGTTTCTGGAAAAAAGTAGAAGAGTCTCAGATGCTAGAAAGGTGCCATAAGTTTTAAGGATATTGTCCATATATCATTTTAACATAAATTTTATTAAAATTCATAATTTTAATTCTGAGCAAAATTGAACTTAGTTTGTAAATGTAAAAGTGAATTATTTTGCTTGAAATAACCTCAGTTTATAATTTCCAGATCACAGAAAGAGAACTTTCTATTTTTAGAAGTTAGGTCAATATAAATTTAAGCCAATGTTCACTTAAGCCAATGTAAAGCATTTAAATCTTTTTATAAAAAGATAATATATTATTGTTGAATGGAAACACTACAGAAAGGTATAAAGTAATAAATAACTTGTCTCTTTTTCTTGTTGCCTTCCTCACCACAATTCCAACTTAAATCCTCTCAATTTCCTGTTCCAGAGGAAATCACTGGTAATGATTTCTATTAGGCTCCAACAAATATGTCCTATGCATATATATTTGTTAGGCAAATGGAATCCTACTCTGTATAGAGTGCTATGACTTGCTTTATAAGCACACATAAACATATTTATACATGCTTGAAACTCTATATTGCATAGATCCCTAGATGTGTCAAATGATATTCACATTTTAAATTTTTGGAACCAGCACTAAATTGTCCTCTATAAAGCATTACACACCTATTAGAATGGCTAAAATCCAAAAACTCCTGGCTGGTGAGAATGCAGAGCCACAGGAATTCTAATTCATTTCTGGAGGGAATGCAAAATGGTACAGCCACTTTGGAAAATAATTCGGCAGTTTCTTACAAAACAAAATATAGTCTTGCCCTGTGATATGATTACCTTCCTAGGCATTTAACCAAAGTAATTTGAAAACTTACAAATTTATGGTCACACAAAAGCCTCCATGTGAATGTTTATTGCATCTTTGATTTTTCATTGACCAAAACCAGAAGCAACCAAGACATCTTTTAATAGACGAATGCATAAACTGTGGTACAAAAGATAAAAGTAAACGAGTTAACAAGACCAGAAAGACACGGATAAATCTTCAATGCATATTTCTAAGTGAAAGAAGCCAATCTGAAATCATACATACAATCTGAAATGATTCCAACTATACGACATTCTGGAAAAGGTAAAACTTTGAAAACATATAAAAATACAAACAGTACAGAAGAATTACAAATCATTTATATCAAGGAGGTGGAACATAAAAACAACATTTTAAGTGTGAGCTACCCAAAGTGACTTTTTTCCAAAAAGAGCAGTATGGGAATGGAGTGATAAAGAACGACTTTACAGTGGCGTAATGTTGACAGGTCAACACTGACAGTGACAAGCCATGTTTCTAGCATTGTACATACCCTTGATATGATGTGTTGAAATGGCACTTTACCTCTGTGGTCTTCCTCATAACACCAGTGTGATCATAAGAGAAACATCAGACAAATTCCCTTTGAAGAACGTTTCACAAAATATCTGACTAGGACTCTTCAAAATTCTTAAAGCCACCAGAAGCAAGGAAAGCCTGAAAAACTGTCACAGCCAAGAGAAGCCTAAAAGAGACATGGTGACTAAATGTAATATGATGTCCTGGGTGGGATGCTGAACAGAAAAATGACATGAGGAAAAAACTAAGGATATCTGAAGTTTGGCCCATACGTATTAATACTAGCTCATTAACTGCAACATATATGCCATAATATCTTTCAGTTCAGTTCAGTTCAGTCACTCGGCTGTGTCTAGCTCTTTGCGACCCCATGAATCACAGCACACGAGGCTACCCTGTCCATCACCAACTCCTGGAGTTCACTCAAACTCGTTCATCGAGTCGGTGATGCCATCCAGCCATCTCATTCTCTGTTGTCCCCTTCTCCTCCTGCCCCCAATCCTTCCCAGCAT
This sequence comes from Moschus berezovskii, assembly GCF_049115385.1. NCBI lineage: Eukaryota > Metazoa > Chordata > Mammalia > Artiodactyla > Moschidae > Moschus > Moschus berezovskii. Next base: position 91,980,160 of record NC_142461.1, on the reverse strand, counting down.
CTGAATCTTTTCAAATGAGTTAACTCTTCGCATAGGTATACATATATCCCCTCCCTTTTGAACCTCCCTCCATCTCCCTTCCCATCCCACCACCCTAGCTGAAACAGAGCTGATATTTACCAAAAAAAATAAATAAATAAAACAACTTTACAAAGTACTTATTATAATACTATAATATTAACTTATTATTATGCTATAGCATATTAAGAAAAATCAGTATTAAAAGTCAGATATATAACATGATCATAAATACATCAACCTGATAAAGAGTATGCATCAAAAGAACAAAACCAACACTAGTGTTTGGGGATGAATACTTCAAAGTGTAGTAGGAATTAGTTCTGTGTGGAGAGGTTACAGATAATTTTTATTTTACTTGTCTATACTTTCCAAATGCTCTATTCCAATTATTAATTACTTTAATAATGAAAGAAGAAATGTTGTCATTTTAGGTGTGTGTTTTTATCATCCCAACAAACTGATGTCTCTTGAGGGCAAGGGTTGTGTGATTTACTCCTTTGATTCATAAAGTACCGTTATGCCTAAATATCAATAACCTCAGATATGCAGATGACACTACCCTTATGGCAGAAAGTGAAGAGGAACTCAAAAGCCTCTTGATGAAAGTGAAAAAGGAGAGTGAAAAGGTTGGCTTGAAGCTCAACATTCAGAAAACAAAGATCATGGCATCTGGTCCCATCACTTCATGGGAAATAGATGGAAAAACAGTGGAAACAGTGTCAGACTTTATTTTTTTGGGCTCCAAAATCACTGCGGATGCTGATTGCAGCCATGAAATTAAAAGACGCTTGCTCCTTAGAAGGAAAGTTATGACCAACCTTGATAGTATATTAAAAAGCAGAGACATTACTTTGCCAACCAAGGTCCGTCTAGTCAAGGCAATGGTTTTTCCCGGGGTCATATATGGATGTGAGAGTTGGACTGTGAAGAAAGCTGATCGCCGAAGAATCGATGCTTTTGAACTGTGGTGTTGGAGAAGACTCTTGAGAGTCCCTTATACTGCAAGGAGATCCAACCAGTCCATTCTAAAGGAGATCAGTCCTGGGTGTTCATTGGAGGGACTGATGCTAAAGCTGAAACTGCAATACTTTGGCCACCTCATGCGACGAGTTGACTCACTGGAAAAGACTCTGATGCTGGGAAAGGTTGGGGGCGGGAGGAGAAGGGGACGACGGAGAATGAGATGGTTGGATGGCATCACCAACTCTGTGGACATGAGTTTGAGTGTACTCCGGGAGTTGGTGATGGACAGGGAGGCCTGGCGTGCTGTGATTCATGGGGTCGCGTATAGTCGGACACGACTGAGCGACTGAACTGAACTGATGCCTAAATTAAGTGCTCACTAAAATTTTTCAAGGGGCCAATGACTGATGGCTTTTTGCCCTCTTAATTTCAGTACTTTCTAGGACATCACAAGGAGAAAAAAATGTGACTCAATCTGTTTTGTTTCTAAATCACATTCAAAAGATTCCATACACATACCAAATTATGAGGTTATAAACTAGGCTGTTATAAACTGTCTTGAAAGGGAATTTTTTTTTAACAGTCAGTTTGCTTCAGTTGTGTGAATAATGCAGGATGTGTAAGATCTGGCATCGACTCATACTCTGATAGCACAGACCCCCAAGAGACAACCATTTCTTGTCTTTTTCTCACTTAAGAGAAGAAATATTATTTGCTTTAACTACAAGATGAGGTGAAAAAGAGTCGGTGGAGTATTTCCACTGAAAACTCTGTCCAACACTGTGGTTGATAGTAATAAATGGTCTCAGCGCCTCCTATACTGGGTCCCATCTGTTAAAATGGCACACTGCCTAACTGCCAGATGGTGTACTAGCTTCCCAGGGATGAAGGCGCCAAAAAGATGGCTTTAGAAGACATTGGGATTACCATACCCTTGGGTCTCCCACCTCAGTTACAACTCACCCATCTTGGCGCTCCTGTCACCTCACACCACTCACATAATTTCTAGAAATAAGTGGATCCAGTCACTTACTAAGTCACTTCCTTCAGCTGTCTCCTGGTTTCTGATCTTAAAAAGGTTGAAAAATAATACTCAAGTGGGGAAAAGAGAGGTTGAGAGTATTCAAACACTTGAAGTTGCCAATATACATAACAAGTGCCTAAGGACCACTAAAATCATATGATGTGACAAACTCCATTAAGTAAGGGTAGAACGTGTAGGAACTGCTTGTGAAATTTAACCAGTCTCAGAAAGAAGAGAGAGGCACTGCCACACAGGAGGACCAATTTGTTTTACACTCACCTGAAAGAAAAAACCAAAAAAATGTAGCTCTAGTGACTGAAAAATCAAAACAAAACTTTTCTCAATGGAAGAAAACTTCATTTATTAGTAGTTTAAATATTCCTCAAAACTTGTTCTAAATAAACAAGAATGAGCATAGATTCTGTCAGACAGTAATTTTTAAAAAAACTAAAGATGTCTTTTATAAAACAGATGTATCACTGAATGTTAACTTACTAATTATGTAACCAGCAGGGTGACAAAGTTGGTTCAAAGAATACTCAAGAAACTAGTTATAAAGACATTATAAAATATGAACATTAATTGTCTAAGTAAGACACAAAAATTGTTCAGGTCCAATGGGGACAATCAGACAACAACCTCTTTGATGTTTTATGGAAAATGTTTTATGTTTTATGGGTGATGTTTTATGGGAAAAAAATCTCCAAGTAACATGCAGCTTCAGAGTTACAGCCTCTCAGTTCAGTTCAGTCACTCAGTGGTGTCAGACTCTTTGAGACCCCATGGACTGCAGCACACCAGGCCTCCCTGTCCATCACCAACTCCCAGAGTTAACCCAAACTCATGTCCATCGAGTCAGTGATGGCATCCAACCATCTCATTCTCTGTTGTCCCCTTCTCCTCCTGCCTTCAATCTTTCCCAGCATCAGAGTCTTTTCAAATCGAGTCAGCTCTTTGCATCAGGTGGCCAAAGTATTGGAGTTTCAGCTTCAACATCAGTCCTTCCAATGAACACTCAGGACTGATCTCCTTTATGATGGACTGGTTGGATCTCCTTGCAGTCCAGGGGACTCTCAAGAGTCTTCTCCAACACCACAGTTCAAAAGCATCAATTCTTCAGTGCTCAGCTTTCTTTATAGTCTAACTCTCACATCCTTACATGACTACTGGAAAAACCATAGCCTTGACTACACGCACCTTTGTTGGCAAAGTAACGTCTTTACTTTTTAATATGCTGTTTAGATTGTTCATAACTTTCCTTCAGCCTCTAAGAAAAGCAAATAATTCAAGGGTGGATCTGTTGACAAAATGTCTTATGTCACTGAAAAATTATACTGTACTTTCTTTTTGTCTTATTTCTAAGATTAGGATAATTTTTCATAATTCTGCTGGATACATTAGAATAGAATCTCAGGGGGAGGGAAGCAATTGTGGAGAATTGTGGGAATTTTATTCAGTTATGGTAGAGGTGGGTGGGTTCCCACTTCCCTATGTGGCAGTCAGTTTTCTTCTAGGCAATTGAACTTTTATTGTGGGTGGGATTCTGCCCCGTGACATCCACAATCACAAAGGAGAATGACTTGTATTTCATTCTGAATCCTTTCACCCTAGGATCTTCAGTGACTTATTCTTATGGCATATATTACTCTATCTTCATCATACATATTATATCAAGCTAATATAAGCATTTTATTATGTAATTTGTGTAGAAACAAAATATTTCATCATAAAATAGGAATTTGGGACATTTAGCATACACTCCTCTTTTTCGGTCACCTGCTCCACTCTAAGATCCAATGGGTTTGGAAGGGATCTTAAGCACTGTGGCTATTACACGGGATTCAGGCCTTGTAGCTCAGTTGGTAAAGAATCTGCCTGCAGTGCAGGAGAACCAGGTTCGATCCCTGGGTTGGGAAGATCCGCTGGAGAAGAAAATGGCAACTCACTCCAGTAACCTTGCCTGGAAAATCTCATGGACAGAAGAGTCTGATGGGCTGCAGTCCATGGGGTTGCAAAGAGTTGGGCATGACTGAGCGACTAACACTTACTTACTTACTTACTTACAGGCCTATGTAAAATCTGCCCTTCATCTCTTGAACATGTGTGTGTTTCTGTGTGTGTGTATATATGTATATACATGTATGTGTGAACATACATATGTACACACATACACAAATACATATAAAACATACACATACATAATTGTATATTTATGTATATTAAATATACATACAAAATTATATGTTTACTGACTTAGAGAGCAATTCTAAGGTTCTGGCTTCTCATATTTATATGAGTTAAATCACTTATTCATTCCGTCAGGTGCTGTTTTCTCATGTAATATTCTTTTCACACAGGCATCAGGTTTGATGCTGGGCATATAACTTTGAAAATAAATGAAGACAGTAAGCCTCCCCCTTAGAGCTTAAAGTCTTGTGGGAAAGACATTGAAAAATAAATTTATCACTTGTCTATCATCTATCTGCCTATCAGTCCATAATCTATTGATCTATAATATGAAAATGAAATGCAGGGTACCATGAGAACACAAATCAGGGAAAATCAACTTCTCAAAACCAGTCTTCCATGAAGCAATCACAAGAAAGTTAAGAAGTGAGGAATAAGTAAAGTGTATACAGGATCTCAAGGATTAAATTTGAAATAACACTGGAAATAATTAAATGCAGTTTTTATATCAGAAAGCCAAGGACTCTGTCTTCCATTGTGCTCAAGAAGACAGTGATCCCTGTGTATCTTTGCTTTCTACAGTAAGTAATAGGCAACCCAACTCAAAATTGTTAAAGAAAAAGAGGAATTTATTGCTTCATGTACTGGAAGAGTGCTTTCAGATATCGCTTACTCTAGGGTTCAAATCATTCCTCTCTCAAATTTTAGGCATTGCATATTCACTATTGGCTCCATTATCTATGCCCACATGGTTGCAAGATTGTAGCCTGTAACCCCCTGGGGTAATAATCTTACAGGTTTGAATCCAGCAAACATGATCATTCACCATCAGAAGACCAGTTCAGGTCATTTAACAAATCGTGAAATAGCATCTCAAAACACTAGAAAATAAAAAACATAATATTTATGCCCAATCACAACTGTATACTATTAATCTTGCATGAGGAATGCTGGGCTGGAAGAAGCACAAGCTGGAATCAAGATTGCCGGGAGAAATATCAATAACCTCAGATATGCAGATGACACCACCCTTATGGCAGAAAGTGAAGAGGAACTCAAAAGCCTCTTGATGAAAGTGAAAGAGGAGAGTGAAAAGGTTGGCTTGAAGCTCAACATTCAGAAAACAAAGATCATGGCATCTGGTCCCATCACTTCATGGGAAATAGATGGGAAAACGGTGGAAACAGTGGCAGACTTTATTTTTTTGGGCTCCAAAATCACTGCGGATGCTGATTGCAGCCATGAAATTAAAACTTACTCCTTGGAAGGAAAGTTATGACCAACCTTGATAGTATATTAAAAAGCAGAGACATTACTTTGCCAACCAAGGTCCGTCTAGTCAAGGCTATGGTTTTTCCTGTGGTCATGTATGGATGTGAGAGTTGGACTGTAAAGAAAGCTGATCGCTGAAGAATTGATGCTTTTGAACTGTGGTGCTGGAGAAGACTCTTGAGAGTGCCTTGGACTGCAAGGAGATCCAACCAGTCCATTCTAAAGGAGATCAATCCTGGGTGTTCATTGGAAGGACAGATGCTGAAGCTGAAACTCCAATACTTTGGCCTCCTCATGTGACAAGTTGACTCACTGGAAAAGACTCTGATGCTGGGAAGGATTGGGGGCGGGAGGAGAAGGGGACGACAGAGAATGAGATGGCTGGATGGCATCACCGACTCTGTGGACATGAGTTTGAGTGAACTCCGGGAGTTGGTGATGGACAGGGAGGCCTGGCGTGCTGTGATTCATGGGGTCGCAAAGAGTCAGACATGACTGAGCGAATGAACTGAACTGAACTGATTCTCTGATTGCTTCTGCAATGACAATTCTGTAGTATTTTCTACAGAGAGTACAGAAATCCAATTCAATGGTTTCTCTAGCACAATTGATACATTGTTATTATTGACAGATTTAAAATGTATCTTAGTTATATGCTTTATTTTTAATATTATGTTATTTTTTAGGGTTGTTGTCAAATATGTGGAAACTCTTGAAACTACACCTATCTTACAACCAGCAATTGGCCCTTATTGTTAGTTTCCAAATTCCATCCTGACAACTTTCTAGGCTACTTTTGCTACCTCTGTTTTAGCCTGAGTTTCTCCAAATACAGAGGCTGAGCCAAAGTTTTATGTGTAGGTCCTTAAGGTAGAAAGTGATCTAAGAGAGCAAGACTGAGAAAGGGGTAGGGAAAGGATAGTATGCCAACTGTACTGGACACCACTGCAAGGGGCCAATCACAGCATTGGGAAGCGTTATTAGATAAATCTCTGAACTATCTTTAGAGAGAAGAAAAGGGGAACACATTCACACTTTGGATTCCATCTTCCACCAGTCAAGGGTGACCTTTGGGCATTAACATCCTATTGCACATGCTTGCTCACCAGGTGAATCCCCACAGGGGTCCCACATCACTGTGTTAGAGAAGCTCTGGGGTGGAAAGTGATAGGTAGCACACTGTGCAGGTCCAAGAGAGTTTTTGTCAGGTTACGCCAGTGCAAAGCTGGTCGAAGCAGGTGAGAACAGCAATGGCTGTTGGAGCAGCAATGGCTGAAGTCAAAGTAAGGTTGAGAGGATCTTCATAGAAATACACACATACCATTTTCTTTTGTGGAAAAAAATACTTAGCCTAGAGTTCATAAAATCACCAATTTTGGAATATCAAAAGGCAGACAATGTATATAGATATTTAAATATATATCATATTCCAAGAACATTTTTCATCCATTGTAAAGCAATCATAATGAAATAAAATGTTTTTTTCCCTCTCTCTCTTGGATGCACTTTCTGTATTACTGCTCCTTGTCACGTATGAAGAAAATAAGGCCCTATCTTACTCCACATAATAGCATCTTAAATAAATCATTAAATTAAAAAAAAACACAAATAAAGCTTTTCAAGGAAAAAAAATAAAATTCTGCATGGAATCTAGCTATTTCCAGACTTATATTTTTATAGGTCTTCTTACAGCAGTATTTCACTGAAAATTCCAGTTCTCTAAACTGCAAATGTTCATAAAATACTCTAAATACTTCTCTTTTGTGTGTCTCTTCTGTCTTCTAAATTTAAGATAAAGAAAATTCAATCATCCCCACTGGGTTAAAGACTTTTCTTAGACCTAAATGGGCAATAAATTCCTAGTTAGAGAAGGTGATTTCCCGTCTTTGACTTATTTCTCAGCTGTTATAATCATTCGTAAAACAGATTAAGAAACACCTTTGACATTCTCCCGTGGCTTTGAGATTGCTATGTAGCTATTCATCCTCCACACAGAAATCAAATGAATGAATTACTAGTATTTAACAAAAAAAAAAGAAATCTTCACGTGAGAAAAGCTGGGAAATAGCTGAAGAGAGCAGCAGGCTGTAATCAAGTTAGTAAATAATAATGCAAACCACAGTGCAATGGAAGTGAAAAGGAGAACAAATAAGTTGGCCTGATGATATTTCATAAAAATTTTGGCACTAAACAATTGGAAATTTTCTTGCCTACTCATATCAGCTAAAACATTTCTTATTAAGAAAAACATATAGAAAATGGAAACTTTCTGTAGAGAGTTCTAATAGTTTTATTTGTTATACAATTTTTTGCTTCACCCTGAGTAAAAGCATTAATTATTTTAGGACACCAGGGAACCAGGTAAATTTACCTAATTTACCTTTGTAAGTTTTTATGTACAAAGTAAGTAGGGAACTTAGAACTTCTTATAAGTCACAGATTTTTTTCTCAGTCTCGACAGGAATATGTTAAAATATTTGTTCTCTCAAAAACTATTTTAATTATACAATTAATTTTGTTAATTTGAAAAATTGGGAAAAACATATGAGAAAAAATACTATTTGCCTATAACTTTAACACACAGAGAGAATCACTCAATGTTTGATAGTCTTCCAAACAGATTTAAGGTATATAAATGAACATAACACACACACACACACATAACACACACATGTGTGCTGCATGTATGCTCAGTTGTTAAGTCGTGTTCAACTCTTTGTGACTCCATGGACTATACCTCACCAGGCTCTTCTGCCCATGGGGTTTCCCAGGCAAGAATACTAGAGTTGGTTGCCATTTCCTTCTCCAGGGAATCTTCTCAATCCAGGGAGTGAACCCACCTCTCCTGCTTGGCAGGTGGATTCTTTACCACTGAGCCACCCAGGAAGCCCAACACACACACACATAAATCTCAAAACAGATCACATTATAGCTCCTGTTCTATACTCTGCATATATGTTCCAAAAATCCTGTTGAATCAGTAAACAACCTATACATTTACTATGTGTATATACTGTGTATAAGTATACCATATAGATACACATACAAATATGTCTATGTGTACACAATTTTCAAATTTATAAGTTGAAAACTAGAAATCTACACTAACATTTCTGGATTAAAAAAAACAGTGATCTTATCCTTAAAGTAAAAACGATTCATTCTCATTAAAAAATTCTTTTCAAGCAAAACTAAAAGGACCAAAGAAAAAAAAAAAAAATTCCATGACCTGAAAATAGCCATTGTTAACTTTGGAAAATCCAACTAAATATTTTTTTAGGACTATATTAAGCCTGAACACCAAAGAATTATTGCTTTCGAACTGTGGTGCTGGAGAAGACTCTTGAGAGTCTCTTGGACTGCAAGGAGATCAAACCAGTAAATCCTAAAGGAAATCAACTCTGAATACTCATTGGAAGAACTGATGCTGAAGCTGAAGCTCCAATACTTTGTCCACATGATGCAAAGAACTGACTCACTGGAAAAGACCCTGATGCTGAGAAAGACTGAAGGCAGGAGGAGGAGGGGACGACAGAGGATGAGATAGTTGGATGGTTTTGACTCAATGGAACGTGAGTTAGAGGAAACTCCAGGAGAGAGTGAAGGACAGGGAGGCCTGGTATGCCGCAGTCCATGGGGTTGCAAAGAGTCAGACTCAGCAACTGAAAGAGAACAAAACAGGAACAGCAGGAACTTTATGGGGAGCAGGGCAACCGGTAGGGGTGAGCAGATAGGGTGATCAGGGAAGTCTAACAGGAAGTGTTTTGTTTCTCTAAGTGATCAGCTGATTCTCAGAATGATCTGTTAAAGGGGATGTTTTGCCCCATACGTTATATATGTTGACAAATTAGACTAGCTAGCTAGAAGAAATGGATAAATTTCTAGAATCCCACGGACGGAGGAGCCTGGTAGGCAACAGTCCATGGGGTCGCAAAGAGTCAGACACGACTGAGTGACTTCACTTACAAAGACAGAATCAGGAAAAAATAGAAAATCTAATCAGACAGATCACAAGTGATGAGACTGTAATAATGTTTATCTTCTATTTTTCACTGCATTTTTATTTTCTTCTTTCTACCAGTTCAGTTTACATACTTTTCTGTTATATATTCTCTTACCAGAACCACTTCACTGGGTCTTTAGGGTCTTTTCTAAAACACAGTCATACACACATGCTCAGGAATACTATTAAGCAGTAAAAAAAAAAAAAAAAAGGAAATCCTGCAATTTGCAACAAAATAGATGGACCACAAGGACATTATGGTAAGTGAAGGAAATCAGACGGAGAAAGACAAATACTATATGATCTCACTTACAGGCAGAATCTAAAAAACAACAAAGCAATCTCATAAAAAGAGAAATCAGATTTGTGGTTACCAGATGTGTGTGTGGGGGCGAGGGTTGAAGCATTAATAAAATACAAGCTTCTAGTTATAAAATAAATAAGTACTGGGGACGTCACATACAGCACGATGACATTAACATGACAGTTAACACTGCTTTATAGTATATTTGAAAATTGCTAAGAGAGTAAATCCTAAGACTTCTCTTTACAAGGAAATAAAGCATTTTTAAATCTATGTGAGATGATGGATGTTAACTAAACTTATCATGGTATTTCACAATATATAGAAGTCAAGTCATTATGCCTTAAACTTATACAGTGCTGTATATCAATCACAACTCGATAAAACTGAATGAAAACATGAACTAGCTTGGATAAAGTGATGAATAGAGAATATTAACAAAAGTAGTTTTACCCACCTTTTAAATATAAAGACTTGCATGGAAATGGATAATCTTGTTCAGGTTAGCGTTAATAAACACATATTTTAAGGCAAATGTTCTACAGAGATTGTTACTTTACTCTCCAAAATATAATCTTTAATTCTTAAAAGCAAACCAAAAAAGCAATCACACTGCCTATAATTTGTTGAGAATAGTGAGAACTATTTCTTTGAACCCTTTTCTTTCTTTGGTAAGCTCCTCTATTCTCTTTGTAATGTGTTTGCACTTTCATTTAGTTCTTTCCCTTTTTGTTTGTTTGCTTTGTTTTGGGCACACAGTGCAGCATGCAGGATCTTAGCTCCCCAACCAGAGATCGAACCTGTACCCTCTGCAGTGGAAGTGCAGAATCCTAACCACTGGACTGCCAAATAATTCCGTATTATTTAAAACAATTTTGCCTCATTTCCTGTGGTTTCTTTAAGCTTGGAAGAATTGGCCAAAAAAAAAAAAAAAGATTTATGAGGAAAGTTCTCCTGCAGCTGCCTTTCCCTTGCTCTCATGCAGCACGAACCAGGTTCCTCTGTGATATCTCCTTATTCTTCAAGACTTAATCTTGAGCCCAGATTTTCTCATGCTATGCTATGCTTTTGATTATTGTGACTCTCTTTTTTCAGGAAACCATGTAGTCCAACCCAAGACCTTACAAATATGTATAAGTTCTTAGCACTCTTATCAGTTTTGGTTTCTGTATTGTCACTGACGAGACAGGGTCAAAAAAATATGATTTAGGGTTTGGCCATTTTCTTGTTTCAGGGAAGATTGATTTTTTTTTAAATATACTTTTTGTTTATTTTATTCCTTTTCTAGTTGTTCTTAGGTGAAGGAGAGGTGCTGTGGAGGGACTGCTGGTTATTCACCAATCTCTTCTTCTTCCTGGGAGGACAGCTAGACGACATTTCTTATACTCCCTTGTATTTAAGTGCGGTCATGTAACTGAGTTCTAGATAGTAAGATGTAAGAGAGAGTGAGGGTCACCAGATTCAGGATTGGACTAGAAAACCTCCCACACATCATTCTCCAGCCTCTTTCCTATTCTGCAGCAATGTGGAAGCTGTGTTTTGAGGACAGTGGAGCCAAAACATGGAAGAAAACTGAGTCCCTGCCTCACTTGTAGGGAGGCTGCCTCAGGGATCAGGACCATCCACTTTGTTTATGTGACTCTGAAGGGCATTTGGAGAAGGCAATGGCAAGCCACTCCAGTACTCTTGCCTAGAAATTTCCATGGATGGAGGAGCCTGGCAGGCTGCAGTCAGTGGGGTAGCTAAGGGTCGGACACGACTGAGCGACTTCACTTTCACTTTTCACTTTCACACATTGGAGAAGGAAATGGCAACCCACTCCAGTGTTCTTGCCTGGAGAATCTCAGGGACGGGGGAGCCTGGTGGGCTTCTGTCTATGGGGTCACACAGAGTCGGACACGACTGAAGTGACTTAGCAGCAGCAACAGCAAAGGGCATTGCTGTTTTGTTAAACCACTGAGGCATGAGGATTTATGGAGCAGTTAGAATTACCTTAACAACACAGGACTAGAGTAAAAGTGAGAAAGAAAAAACCCTCCAAGTTATTCTTAAGAACAGAAGCAGTATTTTTAAATAATGTATTTCATCTATGAAAAACAAGAAGATGCACCCAGGTATTGCAAACTCAAAAGCACACAGAGCTAAGGTAGATAATGTAATAGAGTAAGAAAAGGCAGAAGATGTGAAAACATCAATTATGACACACATAATAAAGATTTCTATGTTTTAATTAAACGTATATAACCATGCAAGATAATTCAACCATGGACTTTATTAGATTATATTTCAAATTAATTTTTTTACAGAAATTGAAAATGATTTCTAATTATTAAATGTTTCTTTCTTCATTGTCATTACATTGATTTTTAACTGGAAACCTTATTCATATTCTTCTGTACCAAGATACTCATTTAGATCTAACATTCAAATTATGATAGGCAGTAAATAATTCATTCTTGGAAATGTTAGCTGAGAATATTTATTTTTATTCTGCTTTACAACATAAAACAGCTGTTCACAAAGATATATACTTTGAACATGGAAAGAATCCATGAATGATCCTTTTTACATTTTGAATAATTACTCCCAAGATATTTCAAAATCTGGTATTCTAACGGTTCCAGATTTACTTTTTAGTACCATTTTGCCATTCAGTTCAGCAATTTCTAGTTGTATTCTTTATTCATATTATCAGTGTTGATTAAGAAAGGAAATTAATCAATTTTACTTCATTTTCATAAGGTCTGCAACTATATAGCCTTTTTTGAAATTCAATTTTCATCTTCACAATGTCAGAAATGTAACTCAGCAAACTCATTTCATGCAACTGATTACAGCCTAGGAAAATGGGCCAATTTTTTTTCTTGCCAGATAAACTTTCCAAAGACAAGTGTAGTGGGCTCAATGATGGCTCCAAAGATACGGCATACTACCCTTTTCGTAAAATGTGTTAAGGATCTTGAGATGGGAAGATTATTTTGGATTAACTGTGCTATGCTTGTCGCCCAGTTGTGTCTGACTCTTTGAGACCCCATGGACTGTAATCTGCCAGGCTCCTCTGTCGATGGGATTTCCCAGGCAGGATTATTAGAGTGGGTTGCCATTTTGTTCTCCAGAGGATCTTCCCACCCCAGGTATCAAACCTGCATCTCCTGTGTTTCTGGCAATGCAGGCAGATTCTTTTCCCACTGAGACATTGGGGCAGCCCTTGGATCAACTGGATAAACCCTAAATGCCATCACAAGTGTCCCTGTGAGAGAGAAACAGAGGGAGATTAAACATTCAAAAGTGGAGGGGGCAGTGTGACCACGGAAGCAGAGACTAGAGTGAACTGAAGACTTCTGGGACACACCAGAAGCTAGAAGAGGTGAGGGACAAATTCTTGCCTGAAGCCTCCTGAGGGGATGTGGCCCTCCTGGCACCCTGATCTAAGGCAGCAGAACTGATTTGGGAATTCTGATCTCCAGAACTGTGAGACAGTAAATCTTGTTTTATGAATCCAAGTTTGTGGTAATTTGTTACTGCACACCCAGGAAACTAATATGATACACTTTCGCTAGAAATGAATGAGAAAATCAAATCATAAACATTTATAATTAATAGGAATTCCCTTGTATAGAAATAGTCAATTTTGGGGGGTTATTTAAATCTAAAAATAAAATTTTGATCTATTCTTTTATTGAAGGACAGAGGCAAGAATTTTTTTGGAAGTCATGAACAAATAAAGTTTTTTTCAGTGGCTTAAAAAATGCCTTCATTCACTCCATTGACCTAACTTTGAGGTAGTACAGCAATATGCCTTACTGTGCATCCACTTTAAGGATGGATCAAGACACAGAGTTAATTCAGTTTACAATGTTTATGTATCTTATTTTCAACTTTTTAGCACATACCTACACCAATAAACACCACAATTTTGAAAATGAAGTTTCTTGTTCCTACCAAGTGTGCAACTTTGAATATAAGTTTTCTAAGAAGTCCGAGGTCAACTTCAGTCATCTCATAAATAGTCTTTGTATATAAGCTTATTGATTTTGCTAAGACAACATTAAAGCTTTTCAGTATACAAAAAGTCATTTTGTGAAATTCTACCTGTCATAGCCTGATGTCTAAATTTCTTGATCCTATCAAAATTTTCGTCGAAGTTGTTGATCTAACTAACTCAGTGGTATTTTTAATCTTTGTTTTCATCAGCTACAGTAGAAAAATGCCCAAAATAGTTACTTTCTGTATTTTTTCCTGTATTTTCTAAACAATAGCTTAAACATTCTAAGCTAATGTTTTAGTTATATTTACAAATATGAATGCTTATTCCTGTTGGAAAATGTAATTCTTACCGTATCCAACGGACTTAAAAAAAAATGCCATTATGAAAAGCTTTTAAATTGGGGGTGATTTTATGATCCAAAACATTTCAGAGATAAATCCTCTGACATGTTGACATGTTAACACCATTTTTAAGTTAAAATATTTCTTCATTAAATTTTTAATTTGCTTTTTTTCTGGTTTCCTACCTAGTTCTCTTTACAGATTATTTTCTAAAGATGATTTAAATTATATTCTTTCAGCACAGATAGGTTTTGGTTGCATATGATGCATGAAGAAAGTCTTCATACCCACAGGAAAAAAATACACACTATAATATTTTTCTTAACCAAGCAGTTCTCTCACTCTTTCATCCCCTCACCTTTTGATGCAACTATGTATCTAGAACAGGCAACAGAATATTTTAATTCCTATTTAACACTAGCAAAAGGAAAAAAAACATGAATACAATGATAAAATACAACTAAAACTTAGTGTCAGGGAGGGGTGGGTTTCCTAGCAAACTGGAAGAAAATGTTCCATGTAAAGGGAGAGGTCACAGCCTGCTGTTGCAAGCAGGATCTGAGATACATTGTTGCTAAATCTCTCATTTGGAAAGAAGCTGAAATTCAGGATTTCTAATAAATCTCCTAATTCTCCATGTTGGCAACTAAATTAAAATATAAGACCTATGACTTAAGAGGGAAAAAAATAAAGAGAAAAGTGGCGAGAAATGTATAAAATAGGATGAGATAAAAATAAATTAGTCAAGAAAGAAATGCAAAGACATAAAAATGCAATTCAGAAATCTGAATAACTAGTTGGATACAGTAAATAGTAGCAATGTCATCCAGAAATACTAAGTAGTGAACAAAATAATTTTGAAAAATTTTCCTAGCATGCAGAATAAAAAGTGAAGGACATGACTAGTAAAAAAGATGATTAATATGCAGAATAGAGATTAAAGATTTAAACTAACGGTTATGGTCTTTGAATCTGGAACAACAAAAAAGCTAATTCAAAATAAATTATAAACAAAGACAAAACCAAAGAAAGTTTCCAATTTGACACATCACTTGGGTATCATGGTAGATTATTTCTCAAAAAAATGTCATCAACTATCCATCTATTTCAAATTTACATACCTTGCCAGTCCTCTCATCAGGAGGTGGATTCCATTTCTCCACCCCTGAATCTGAGATGTCCCTGTAACTTACTTTGACCAACAGAATGTGGTGTGACAATATGGCAGCCCTTAGGAGGCTTTGTGAGCTTCTATTCTCTTTCCTGATACTCCATCATTGCCATGTGAAAAATTCCAAGCTAACCTACTGAATAATGTGCATCAGAGGAAAATCATCCTACCTGAAGCCAACTCTCAGTGAACCTGCTAGATGATCACCATTACATGAGCAGTTCTAAAGAAAACAGCCAGGCCTATCTCCTAGCATTGGAACTACCCAGCTGACCCACAGATGTCAGAACAAAAGTTAATGTTTATTGCTTTAAGTCTTTAAACAATGAAGCGGTTTGTTAACAGAGCAATAGCCCACTGATACAGGCTGTACCATGTGGACCAATCATATCCCAAGAACAATCAATAGAAATGCAATTACAACTAGATGAAAGCACAAACCATGTAAAGAAAAATATTCTATAAACAACCAGAAGGTAAGAAGAGGATGAGCATGAAGAAAGAAGAGGAGACAGAAGAAGTGGAGAGAGAAAATATGCTACACTAGTCATAAAATTAGATGGCCTTCTATTTCCCTTTTGAAAAATTAAATGCCAAAATAAATGCAAGATAAAATGTGCAAAGCTAGGAAAAAACATACTAACCAAATCTGTGCATTCAGATGACAGAAAAAGAGTTTATATATATAAAGATATGGGAATACTTTCCATGGGGTGGGTGAAGTTACTGAAAATGTATTTTTGAGGTGAGAAATTGCAAATGATGCCACTAATAGTTTTTAAAGACTGCTATTTTATGAATTTAAAGTATCCCTTCATGTCCCTCGAAAATAAGAAAATAAATAACATTATTTTTATTAAAGGATTACTTCTCTGCCAAGTACTATCTTTGTACTTTACATACAAAATCTAATGCTTAAAATATCCCTAAAAACTAAAATTAAATTCTAATTTAGTAAGAACATCAATAATGGAAAAGTCATGGCATAAAACAATTAGCAATCACTATTGGCAATATCTTAAAAGTGACTTATGATCAAATAATTGTTGTAATTTTGGGGCCAAAATGTAACATTAATGTTAAAAACTGCTGTTCAATAAGAAGATGTGGAATGTAGTATGTCATAATGTTCTGAACCCCAAAGTCTATAGTATATATTAAAAATACTGGGAAAATAAAGTGTAGAAAGAAGAATGATCTGCTAGGTTCCACATCTCATATACTTCTTAATCTGATAGAGAAATATTTATTTTAAAATTCATGATTAATTAAAAGCATAATACATATTTTTAAAATTACTGGAAACTAGCAAAGAAAAAATCCATATGGCAAAAGTCAGAAAACAAAATGACAATAAAATATAAACAAAACACAAGAAAACAGATGGCAAAAGTAAAGCTAAGCATATCACATGTTAGTAAGCATAGATGGTTTATATTCTTCCATAAAAATGAAAGGTTTTCTAATTGCTTTAAAAATATTTAACCCATAGCTGGTAGATATCTTAAAAACTAAATAGAAATTTTGAATATAAAAGCATATGGGAAATTTATTAGACAAATGGAGATCCAACCAGTCCATTCTAAGGGAGATCGATCCTGGGTGTTCATTGGAAGGACTGATGCTGAAGCTGAAACTGCAATACTTTGGCCACCTCATGCGATGAGTTGACTCACTGGAAAAGACTCTGATGCTGGGAAAGGTTGGGGGCGGGAGGAGAAGGGGACGACCGAGAATGAGATGGCTGGATGGCATCACCGACTCTGTGGACATGAGTTTGAGTGAACTCCGGGAGTTGGTGATAGACAGGGAGGCCTGGTGTGCTATGATTCATGGGGTCGCAGAGAGTCGGACACGACTGAGCGACTGAACTGAACTATAAATATAGTCACAACATTAAGTTCAAGGTGAAAGCTTTTATATGTATAATATAAAAGATAAAAAAACCCATAAAGTCATAAACATTTATACAACAGATGTCAGAGGATCTAAATATATGAAGGAAAAACTAGAACCATAACAAAAATTGATATCAGAATAATTTTATAAGAGATTTAGTGCCTCTTATGCCAGGGAAAGCTATCATGGGGATTTACATTCTGCTAAAAGTAAAGCAGTTAGGGAGCAGGTATTCAGAAAAAAATCCAGAGAAATAACAAGAATTTTCTAAGGGTTGAAAACTAATTACTGAAGGAGTTTATGGGCAACATTCTCTTATACACAGGTTTACAGAAGACCTTGTTAAAAGGCAAGGAGAGATTCTAAATTCCTAGGAGTGATTTAATAAAGAAGGAAATGTAAACTGGGATGGCTGTTGTTTCAACTCATCTAACTATAGTGGAGGTTCTAGAGCAGAAAGGGGAAAGCTGGTGGATCTCAACACCCTACTTAACAGATACTCAAGGAACCACAGAAACCAGGAAGAACACAAGAAGGCTGAAAGAGAGGTTACTAGTGGTATGAGCAGTGGCCTGTTGGTGGCGAACTATGGTCTGGATCCCAGCACGGAATGGGCAAGGGAGAGCATTCTGGTTGCATCCATTTCTCTGCCCAGGCTAGGCCTACAATACTGCCTCAAAATCCAAATTCCTAGATTATTATCCATCTATTTGATAAGCAACAGCAGCAGCCAAGAGTGATAAGTGGCAGGGAGACAGTGGCATAACTGAGCTGAAGTGGGTTTCTGAATAATCCCACCTCTTGGTTATCAGAAGCAGCAGCTTCCATAAGAGTAGGGCTGATGTATGAAAGAATTCTGGTGAATCTTAGGTGGCAGGAGAAAACTGGAGATCGGAGGTAGATAGAGGAATAAGCAGTGATCTTGAGGTGCTCACTCCCCACACACATTCAGAATTTTTTTTTAAGAGCATTGAGCAAGACTTGGACTTTTGCTCTTTTTTCCTGCTTCCTCAAAGAAATATTACCACTCAACATACTTGTGAAGCCAGGGAACAATGAGGAGAAAAAGCCACATTACAAATAGAAAGAATTACACAAGGAAATTAACTGATGGAATGAACAGAACAGATATTCAGAATGAGATATTGGAAACGTGGCGTCAGAACTAGCAGTTTTGGATAGGATCCTATTCGAGATATTAGAACAAAATGCATCATTACCGAAACAGAGACCTCAGTGGATGGGTTGAATAGAAGATTATAAAACACTGGAAAATCAGTTATAAGCTGGGCACATAAGTTGAAGAACTTTCCCAGAATACATCAACAAGGAATAAAATAATGATATATATGTATATATAAATTATAAATTTTAAAAGCTAAAAAATAATGAGCCAGAATTTCCCAGAATTAAAGAAAAATATATCAGACCTCTGGCTGAATAAATGCTAAAAAGTTTTCCAAAAGGATAAATAAGAAAAAATAGTTTAAAGTTTAAAACCTCAACTGAGCATATTCTAGTGATATTAAAACATAAAACAAAGAGAACATGTTGAATGTTCTGAGAGAAAAAGAGAATCATCTGAAAATGAACAAGAATCTGACTAATGTTAGACTTTTCAACAGCACTGCTAGACACATGAAGACAGTGGAGCAGTATATTTCTGACAAGCCCAATAGGAATTATCTAAATTATTCTTTCATTTTATTTTTTCAATATTCTATCCATCTCCACACTCCCTCCACTTGGAAACTCCAAACTCCTTCCTTTATGGCAATGGCCTACCTATTGATGCACTATGTCACAACCCATCAATATGCCACCTTATATGGCAGTTTAAATGGTATTTTCAATATTCAAATCTGAGCTTGTGTGTGTGTGCTCAGTAACTCAATTATGTTCAACTCTTTGTGGCCCCATAAACTGTATCCTGCCAGGCTCCTCTGCCCGTGGAATTCTCCAGGCAAGTACACTGGAGAGGGTATCCATTCCTTTCTCCAGGGGATCTTCCCAATCCAGGGATTGAACCCAGGTCTCCCGTATTGCAGGCAGACTCTTTACCATCTGGGCCACAAGAGAACCCTCACCTGACCTTGTTAGCTTTGTAATTAAAATGCATAATGTTGGGAAAAACATCTAAAATCCCAACATGTCTTAAGGCACTGTCTGGCCTAATCAAGCATCTCTGAACACTGCCTGATAAGAGAATCCCTGGGGAGCTTTGGATCACTGCATGGGCCCTGCTTAGGTGATTCTCCTCCAAGGATCTGGGGCTGCCCCCAGCTCACCAAATGACTCTGAAGGCAGATGTTCAGAAGCCCTGATTTGCCCTTATGGCCTCTCCAGCTCCACCCCTTCTTTGTGCCCTTTCAGTGGTACTGCTGCATAGCTCTCCTTCTGTGCCTTGGACATGCCGTGCTCCTTCTTGCTTTAGGCTTTATACAGGTTGTGCCTCCATCCTGGACCATCCTGGAACACTCCCATACCCTTTTGCCAGGGTCACTCCTGCTCTGCCTTCAGATCTCAATCATCACTACCTCAGGGTACCCCTTTTCCATCTTTCTAAGTCTCTTCCCTATGTCAGAAAGACTGATAGCAAGAGATATGTCTCTTCAGTAGCACTTATGACATCGCTGTTGTTTTTGTTTAGTTGCTAAGTTGTTTCTGACTCTTTTGCAACCCCATAGACTGTGGCCTTCCAGGATCCTCTGTCTGTGGGATTTTCCAGGAAAGAATACTGGAGTCAGTTGCCATTTCCTCCTCCAGGAGATCTTCCTGACCCAGTGATCAAACCTGAGTCTCCTGCTTGGCAGGCAGATTCTTTGCTACAAAGCCATCTGGGAAGCCCAACTTTTGACACTGGTTATAGCTTACTTATTTGTATGTGTCTTTCATAAAACTCTCTTTCTCTATATTGTCAATTTCACAGGATTAAGGAATATGTCACTTTTAGTTAGTATTACATAGTTGTCAACTAACACAGCACTGGCTGTAAAGTGTTGATTGAAGGGGTGAGTGAATGAATGGCACCTGCAAACCTGAAACGCAAACATCTTAAGTTCACACACGCCTTGGCAGCACGTCATATACAGATTCATTATAACATTTTGTTCATGTATGATTGCAAAAGTGTGGTAAATCTAGTGGTAGATGAGCTAATGAATGCCATGAGGCTATATTTTGAGTAGCACAAATATCATTTCAATGCTATTGAAAAATTATACCATTACTCTCACATATTTGTTTAAAAAATTAAACTTTTTCCTCTCCCAAAGAAAAATCATGATTGCAAACCTAATAATCTGTGAAATTAAAGCTAGAAAGATACCTATAAAAGAAAATATTTTCACCTTATTGAAACCGTTTCTTAGTTTCTTCCCTACTATGATTTTTCTAAAATTGCTTTGATACAAAATGTCACTTCATGATCATTTCTAAAAGAAAGCTTATTCATTTGGAAAAGGAGAATTAAGTGAACTATCTATTCATGAAGTATTTTCAAGGGTGATAAGTAAAAAATACAGGTTATCAAAAATGAATCATTAACTTTTTGAGATCAGAAGATACTACTGACTCTTCTGGGTATGAAGCAAGTAATTCTCAGAAAATCCTCAACATACTTGGAACTAATATTTTTCTTGCAAAAGAACATCTGTGCTGTAAAGAACTAAGCATTATTGGGCCAAAGGGCTCACAGTAATCTATATATGTATTTATCCATATATAAAATTGTGCTATGCTTGCTTTTTTATTTGATTTGTAATGAAAATGAATAATTTTATGTACTCATTACTATGCAGTTTCTTTTTATTCAACTTTTTATCTAATTTTTAATGCATACTCATGTAATTTTAACAAAAGTGGGACAGTATAAAGTTTGTGGGGTTTTATGTTTTATTTTTTTATCTAAGCAGTCTTCTTTTTTTTAACCTCTGTCCCTTTCTCTCTCCTCTTTTTCTTCTCTACCCTGGGCTGCCATGCATGGTTGTACAAATTACTAACTGCAAACATCAGATCACATTGAGAGCTCTACACTATTGCTCCATGACAATATTACCACAAACTTGGCAACTTAAAATGATACAATTTTGTTATTACACAGTTCCCATGGGTCAGGAATCAAGGTGCGGCTTAGTTGGACCCTCTGCTTAGGGTCTCACAAGCCTATAACCTAGTGTCATCCAGGGCTGCAGCATCTCTAGAGTCTTGACTGGGGAATCATCTGCTTCCCTGATTGCAAAGACAGGCTTCACGTGAACCATAAACTTCCAGATGTTCAAGCTGGTTTTAGAAAAGGCAGAGGAACCAGGGATCAAATTGTCAACATTTGCTGGATCATCGAAAAAGCAAGAGAGTTCCAGAAAAACATCTATTTCTGCTTTATTGACTGTGCCAAAGCCTTTGACTGTGGGGATCACAATAAACTGTGGAAATTTCTGAAGGACATGGGAATACCACACCACCTAACCTCCCTCTTGAGAAACCTGTATGCAATAGTTAGAACTGGACATGGAACAACAGACTGATTCCAAATAGGAAAAGGAGTACGTCAAGGCTTTATATTGTCACCCTGATTATTTAACTTCTATGCAGAGTACATCATGAGGAATGCTGGGCTGGAAGAAGCACAAGCTGGAATCAAGATTGCCGGGAGAAATATCAATAACCTCAGATATGCAGATGACACCACCCTTATGGCAGAAAGTGAAGAGGAACTCAAAAGCCTCTTGATGAAAGTGAAAGAGGAGAGTGAAAAGGTTGGCTTGAAGCTCAACATTCAGAAAACTAAGATCATGACATCTGGTCCCATCACGTCACAGCAAATAAATGGGGAAACAGTGGAAACAGTGACAGACTGTTTCTTGAGCTCCAAAATCACTGCAGATGGTGATTGCAGCCATGAAATTAAAAGACACTCTTTGGAAGGAAAGCTATGACCAATCTAGATAGTGTATTAAAAAGCAGAGACATTAGTTTGCCAACAAAGGTTCGTCTAGTCAAGGCTATGGTTTTTCCCGTGGTCATGTATGGATGTGAGAGTTGGACTGTGAAGAAAGCTGAGCACCGAAGAATTGATGCTTTTGAATTGTGGTGCTGGAGAAGACTCTTGAGAGTTCCTTGGACTGCAAGGAGATCCAACCAGTCCATCCTAAAGGAGATCAGTCCTGGGTGTTCACTGGAAGGACTGATGTTTAAGCTGAAACTCCAGTATTTTGGCCACCTGATGAGAAGAGCTGACTCATTTGAAAAGACCTTGATGCTGAGAAAGATTGAGGGCAGGAGGAGAAGGGGACAACTGAGCCTCACTATCAAGATTAGAAGTGAATGAGACTGACTAACAGATTAGGGAAGAAGAGAGAGGGACGAACTGGGGAAATAACATTGGTTGATACACACCACCATGTGTAAAATAGATAGCTAGAGGGAAGCTACAATATAGCACAGCGAGCTCAGCTCAGTGCTCTGTGATTACCTAGAGGGATTGGATAGGGAATGGGGTGGGAGCGAGGCTCAAGATGGGAGAGATATACGTATACGTAGCTGATTCATGATGTTGTATAGCAGAAACTAATATAATAAAATTTTAAAAATTCAAAAAAAATTAGAACACACACACAAAGAAGTGAACAAGGTAGAGTCAGTCTAAGATGGTGAAGAGCCTCTGTTCCAAATACAGGAGCACAATATGCAGGACCTCACCAGACCCTCAGTCTGCCCAAGTCCGTCTCAGACTACAGAGTTGTGAGAAATGAATGTTTGCCTTTAAACCACACAGTCTATGGTAGTTTGTTATAGCAGTCCAAACAGACGAAGACACTAGGTCAGGAAAAACATAAGAATAACAACAATCACTTCTCCAGTACTTTCCATGGGCAATGGTGAAGGACCATCTCACTGGGAGAGGGGTCCTAGAGGAGAGTGCCCTTGAGCCTTGAAACTTCTTAGATCCTACCTTTTGCAACTTTACTTGTTGAAAGCATATTATCAGTTTAATTAGCTAATGTCACAAATAGTTAATTAATCCACTTTCTTAGAAACAAAAGAACTTTAAAAAAAAAAAGTCCTGCTTTGTCTCATCAGTTTAATTCAGTCGCTCAGTTGTGTCCAACTCTCCGCGACCCCATGAATCACAGCACGCCAGGCCTCCCTGTCCATCACCAACTCCCGGAGTTCACTCAAACTCATGTCCACAGAGTCGGTGATGCCATCCAGCCATCTCATTCTCTGTCGTCCCCGTCTCCTCCCGCCCCCAATCCCTCCCAGCATCAGAGTCTTTTCCAGTGAGTCAACTCGTTGCATGAGGTGGCCAAAGTATTGCAGTTTCAGCTTTAGCATCAGTCTCATAGAGGAGAGTAATGTCAGTAAGCCATTTTAGAGATGGCTGAAAAGTTGGGGATGCCCTGACTTGCCTTGGAACATTATAGTGAAACTTAGAGCAACTTTCCTTTCCATGCTCCAGTATGGAATTCCCAAGTTAAATACTATATGGCTATAAAATATTTCAAGCAATTAAAGAAATGAGGCTGATATCTCACATGAGACTTGGAACGTGAATACTATGATCTTAGAAGAAACGTCCAAACTACACTGAGGACACAAAGCTCAAAAGCACATTTAGAAAGAAAGTAAACATTCATGAATAAATACTAATTAATCATTTCTTGACGCTCAGGTCAAAAAATCTGTATTACACAGGAGAATATAAAACAGTCATGTGCTATGTATTAGACTTCATTCCTCCCTGGTTAAGATTGGTGCGATCTCAAACTTGATTGAAACTTAAGCAGTTTTGTTTTCAGTTCTGAAAAGATACTGGATGGAGTAAACAGAGGCAATAATATTTCTGTACCATGGCATTTTCATTTTTGTGTGCAATAGGTATATAAATCACTTGAATGTTTCTAAATGAGTAAAGAGAAAAAAATTACAAAACAATAATATAAAGATATTTAAAGTACTTTTTGCTCTTTGTGAATTTGACAGATGTGACTGACCTGTCTAGGTAAGGCAGGAAAATCCCACCTTTTTTTGAGTTCTTATACATCTGTGTTTAGGAACTTTTTTTGAGTTCTTAAACCTATTCACCTGTGACATTTAAAAAAGATATAACAGTGTTCTGATAGAGCCTTAAAAAATGAACTTTTATGGAACCTATCTTAATTTGCAAGTTAATCAGATTCTGTGGGCTAGCTGTGTACTAATTCACTGAACATATATCAAGTGCCTACTTTGTGCCACATATGTTCAAGGCATTGAGGGTTATCATGAAGTACATGCATTCACCAAACTATAAAAATGAAAGTCTGAAACCACCAAATGCTGGGAGAACGTGGAATAGAGGAATTTACATGCACTGCTGGAAGAGATGTAAACTGGCAAACAGTTTAGTGTAGTCCAGCCTCTTTATGCATAGAGTCTGTGTTTGTGAATTTACCTACTCACTAAATTTATTTGCAGCCTCCAAATCAACACTCACAGTGCTTTTGCAGTCATGTGTCGATGTGCACAGGACTGGAAACTGAGTTGTCTGAGGTACATGTTCCCAGATGACGTTGAACAGGGTCACCCTCTGCCTTCTTGTTTCAGCTCCTCTCACTGTAAACATGTGTCCTTTTTGCAATCTATTTAACACCATGTTTTTCACATTTTTGTGCCTTTATTGGGTGATTTTGCTGTTTAACATGGCCCTTAAAGATAGTGCTGAAGTCCTGTCCACTGTTCCTAAGTGCAAACAGGCTGTGATGGGTCTTATGGGGAAAATATGTATGTTAGATAAGCCTGCGGTTGGCCATGAATTAAATAGGAATGAATCAACAGTATATATTAAATAAGGTGTCTTTCAACAGAAACATATAAAATAGGGCAATATATTTGTTGGTTGATGAAAATTTTGTGACCAGAGGCTCATAGGAACCTAACCTTGTTTCTCCTAGGAGCAGTGGTTCAGTATACCTTGATTCAGTGTTTGCAGTGACTTTATAGAACACAATTAACACAAATAAGCATCTGCTTATTTCCTTAGTCCTATACACAGATTGGGGGCAGGAGGGGAAGGGGAAGACAGAGAATGAGATGGCTGGATGGCATCACCGACTCGATGGAGGTGGGTTTGAGTGAACTCCGGGAGTTGGTGATGGACAGGGAGGCCTGGTGTGCTATGATTCATGGGGTTGCAGAGAGTTGGACATGACTGAGCGACTGAACTGAACTGATATCTGCCAGAGAAGCAAAGCTGCCCATTCCCTTAATTATAACAAGATATCACTCTCTGAAGAGACTGTGTGCTACTTGCCGGTACTTTCCACAAAATCAGCCCCTCGTAGTTTGAAAATTCACAGACATTCTGACAACTAGCCTTAATTTTTGAAGGAGAGGGAGGCACCTTTAACTTGAGATCAGGCAAAAAAGGGGGAGTGAAAGGCCCATGGGGCTTCACAGACTATCAGGACTAACAGCTCTGTGGCTTAATTCAGACCAGTGGAGAAATGCTTCTGTTTCTATTCCCTGGCTTCCTTTGCTTCTGCACCTCACTGTAGCTCAAAGTCCAAGTCTCCATAGCACCATTCTCTGTAATACCATTCCATGACTCTGACTTTCCACACTCACAATTAAGGAAGAGGGACTTGGAAGGAGAGGCAGTGAGATTCTTTAATTATCAGATGGAACCTGAGCATAAAAACAAAAAAACCCATTGCCAAATTGAAAATAATAATAGCAGCTAATATATTGTTTTTTCCTATGTGCCCAGTACTATGCTTAAGATCTCACATCACCTACTTTATTTAATCTTCATATTAACTCTAAGAGACAGATACTAACAGTATCCATAATTTACAGGTGAGGAAAATGAAGTTTAAGTGAATGTTCAAGGTCAGATAACTAGGAGTATGTCAAAGCTGTATATTGTCACCCTGTTTATTTAACTTACATGCAGAGTACATCATGCTCATGCAAAATGCCGAACTGGATGAAGCACAAGCTGGAATCAAGATTCCCGGCAGAAATATCAACAACCTCAGACATACAGATGATACCACCCTTAAGGCAGAGAGTGAAGAGGAACTAGAAAAGAACCTCTTGATGAAGGTGAAAGAGTAGTGTAAAAAAACTGACTTAAAATTTAACATTCAAAGATTGGTCCCATCACTTTATAGCAAATAGATAGGGAAACAATGGAAACAGTGACTGACTTTATTTAATCAAAAAGTGGGCCAAAGAACTAAACAGACATTTCTCCAAAGAAGACATACAGATGGCTAACAAACATATGAAAAGATGCTCAACATCACTCATAATCAGAGAAATGCAAATCAAAATCACAATGAGGTATCATTTCACACCAGTCAGAATGGCTGCTACCCAAAAATCTACAAGCAATAAATGCTGGAGAAGGTGTGGAGAAAAGGGAACCCTCTTACACTGTTGGTGGGAATGCAAACTAGTACAGCCACTATGGAGAATAGCGTGGAGATTCCTTAAAAACCTGGAAATAGAACTGCCATACGATACAGCAATCGCACTCCTGGGCATACACACCGAGGAAACCAGAATTGAAAGAGACACATGTACTCCAATGTTCATCGCAGCACTGTTTATAATAGTGAGGACATGGAAGCAACCTAGATGTCCATCTGCAGACGAATGGATAAGAAAGCTTTGGTACATACACATAATGTAGTATTACTCAGCCATTAAAAAGAATACATTTGAATCAGTTCTAATGAGGTGGATGAAACTGGAGCCTGTTATACAGAGTGAAGTAAGCCAGAAAGAAGAACACTGATACAGTATACTAATGCATATATATGGAATTTAGAAAGATGGTAATGATAACCCTGTATGCAAGGCAGCAAAAGAGACACAGGTGTATGGAACAGTCTTTTGGACTCTGTGGGAGAGGTGAGGGTGGGATGATTTGGGAGAATGGCATTGAAACATGTATATTATCATATGTGAAACAAATCACCAGTCCAGGTTCGACGCATGATACAGGGTGCTCGGGGCTGGTGCACGGGGATGACCCGGAGGGAGGATGAGGAGAGGAGGGAGGTGGGAGGGGGGTTCAAGATGGGGAACACATGTACACCTGGGGCGGATTCATGTCAATGTATGGCAAAATGAATCTAATATTCTAAAGTAATTAGCCTCCAATTAAAAAAAAAATCACTGCAGATGGTGACTGCAGCTGTGAGATTAAAAGACGCTTGCTCCTTGGAAGAAAAGCCATGATGAACCTAGACAGCATATTAAAAAGCAGAGACATTACTTTGCTGACAAAGGTCTGTCTAGTCAAAGCTGTGGTTTTTCCAGTAGTCATATTTGGATATGAGAGTTGGACTATAAAGAAAGCTGAGCACCAAAGAATTGATGCTTTTAAACTGTGGTGTTGGAGAAGACTCTTGAGAGTCCCTTGGACAGCAAGGAGATCCAACTAGTCAATCCTAAAGGAAATCAATTCTGAATATTCACTGGAAGGACTGATGCTGAAGCTGAAACTCCAGTACTTTGGCCACCTGATGTGAAGAGCCAATTCATTAGAAAAGACCCTGATGCCGGGAAAGACTGAAGGCAGGAGGAGAAGGGGATGACAGAAGACGAGATGGTTGGGTGGCTTCACCGACTCAGTGGACATGAGTTTGAGTGAGCTCGGGGAGATGCTGACGGACAGGGAAGCCTGGTGTGCTGCAGTTCGTGGGGCTGCAAAGGGTCAGACAGGACTGAGCGACTGAACAACAGCAAATAGGAAGTGGTCGGCCGTGGATATGGGTCAGGTAAGTCTAGCTTCAAAGTGTTCTCTAAACCATCCCCGTTCACTTCCTCTCATGGGATTGTAAATTTCCTAGTCAAGCCTAAGACTTGAAACTCCCTTAACAGAAATACACATCTGAGGCCAAGGCAGCAGAGCTGAGCAAAGCAAAAAAAAAAAACCACCTCATCTACTTTCCTGTCTCTTCTCATCACATGGGTGTGCGCTTTTTTTTTTCTTTTTTGAGGGGTATCTAAGTTAATTTTTAAATTATAAAAAGAAACTGGAATTATTTTTCTCATTTTCAGAATCCCATCAAATGAGTGAACCATGTGTCTATCCCCCATCAAGGAGAGTAACTTGGAAACAATTTGACATGCAGGCAACAGTGGCAGGGATAGGTGGGGAAAGCTAGTGTCTTTCTAAAATTGCTTTTGTTGATCATAAGCCCAAGATCAGAGAAAGAAGTAAGCCTCCCAATGACAACTTGTGGAGAAGGGGGCTTGCACTTCTGTTTTCTTTGGCCATGACACCTTGGAGCAGCTCGGCGTTCACACTGGTCACATTTCAGTGTGAACACTGGTTTATACTTTTTCCTCTTTGGGAGACTTTGGGACAGTCTCATCCATACACCTAGCAGGAACCTCTACTGATCTGAACAGCTTGATCATACAGGTGGCCACATTCCCACCCTCTTACATGCCTGTCTCTGAGAGAGCAGGAATCCCGTCATGGTCCAATGCTAAGCATACTTGAGAGCAGGCGGGTGCATTGTTGGTCTTTCACAAAAGAATAGGTTAGGAAGATTTAAGTAATTTGAAGTATACTATCAACTTATATGTAATAAAATTACTCTTTTTTGTTGCTCAGGACATTGTTCTATAACATATACTCCTGTCCACAAGCTTGTGATTCTGATAATGTGTAGTACTAAACATATGCACACATATACATACCATATAGATTCACAACAATAAATTTACTAAAACCTCTGTGTTTGTAGGAATAAATAATTTGTTAATTATTTCTTTGTTCAACTAGATATTGGAAACAGATGGGACTCATTGGGCACCAGACATTTGCCTCTTCTAGGTGAGATATTATCAAGATATTTATAAACCACTCTTTTCAAGGGACTCCGATAAGACCAGTTGAAGCATGTTTGATGTTTTGAGCGTAAGATAAGCAGAAAAGAGTTAATGAAACACAAATGAAAACTGTAGTTTCCAGATGGAAATAGGCTGAACAACTGTATTTTTATCTGAGTTGGGTTTTGGGGATGCTGGAAACTTGCCACTACTGATCAGGAAGCCGGCAGGCTAGCTAAACCAGAAGAGCTCTACACCACTGCCTCCAGGGTGTCTTCATGAAAATGACTGAGGATCTGCTGATAGTGACTCACACCAAGTGTTGAATTGAGAGCTGTGTGCATTTCACAATGGCTAGGAGACACACCGGCACCTTAGACAGACGAACATGCTGCTTCAACTTCAGACAGATCTTTTAAAAGTGTTCGCTCAATTGCTTTATTCACAGTCAAAGCATGAGGGAAGAACTAAGAAGGAAAACCCACTGGCACTATCTTCTCTGTTATCCTGGTGATTTATTGTGGGCTCTAAATTTACATACCTCATTTCCCAAAACTAGTGAAGAACATTTTTAGAGTATTTATTACTATGGGTGGAGAAGGCAATGGCACCCCACTCCAGTACTCTTGCCTGGAAAATCCCATGGATGGAGGAGCCTGGTAGGCTGCAGTCCATTGGGTCGCTAAGAGTCAGACATGACTGAGCGACTTCACTTTCACTTTTCACTTTCATGCATTGGGGAAGGAAATGGCAACCCACTCCAGTGTTCTTGCCTGGAGAATCCCAGGGATGGGGGAGCCTGGTGGGCTTCCGTCTGTGGGGTCGTACAGAGTCGGACACGACTAAAGCGACTTAGCAGCAGCAGCATTACTATGGGGGCATGCTCATTGGGGTGTCTCACCTACACACATGAGCTCCAAGGGGCTTAATTACAGAAGTTTCTCTAGAGTTGAGTGACCTTGCTGGAAACCATGCTTATATACAAGTTCCTGATCTCCTTCCCTTGTGAGACCAGCGTTCTGTCTTAACATGCAGTAATGTAATTCAACCATCAGGACTGAAAACACTGTTTGGTGCATTGGTGCTGACCTCCACTTGCTCCTCGGTGGGGAAGAGGACTAGATTATATGACAGCATCCATACCCCATACTACCTTGTTTCCCTTGTTGCTTTTTCTCTTCTGTGAGACCTATAGGTCTGCAGTTTTTCATTTGGTGATGGGTTGTTTTTCTCACATTTCAGGTCATTGGAGATAATATTTACATAATCCTCAATCTTTGCATCTGCGAGTGCTCAAAACTCACTGTAAGTGCTCTCTTTTGGAAGGTTTCAATTCTTTCCGTTGTGCTTATACAAAACATGGGCATCCTAGATTTTTTGGTTGATCTTTGGGAAACTTTTGGTCATTTTACTTAGTCTAGGTGGGCTTCCGTCTATGGGGTCACACAGAGTCGGACACGACTGAAGTGACTTAGCAGCAGCAGCAGCAGCAGCAGCAGCGGACACTTCTCTTAATTTCTTTTTTTCCACCAGCTGCACTCTCTACCTCTGTGTTGCTGATGGAAGGGGTCCTTGGAATCCCTTTGTCTTCTTTCTTGATGTTAAACTTGATCTGTGCCGTTAGGTATCATCAGTAAGCATCATTATGCTCTGCTACTGCTGCTGCTAAGTCACTTCAGTCATGTCCGACTCCATGCAACCCCATAGACAGCCGCCCACCAGGCTCCCCCATCCCTGGGATTCTCCAGGCAAGAACACTGGAGTGGGTTGCCATTTCCTTCTCCAATGTGTGAAAGTGAAAAGTGAAAGTGAAGTCGCTCAGTCATGTCTGACTCTTAGCCACCCGATGGACTGCAGCCTACCAGGCTCCTCCATCCATGGGATTTTCCAGGCAAGAGTACTGGAATGGGTTGCAATTGCCTTCTCCCCATTATGATCTCCTGACTGTGTGGATCACAATAAACTGTGGAAAATTCTGAAAGAGATGGGAATTCCAGACCACCTGACCTGCCTCTTGAGGAACCTGTATGCAGGTCAGGAAACAACAGTTAGAACTGGACATGGAACAACAGACTGGTTCCAAATAGGAAAAGGAGTACGTCAAGGTTGTATATTGTCACCCTGCTTATTTAACTTCTATGCAGAGTACATCACGAGGAACACTGGGCTGGAAGAAGCACAAGCTGGAATCAAGATTGCTGGGAGAAATATCAATAACCTCAGATATGCAGATGACACCACCTTATGGCAGAAAGTGAAGAGGAACTCAAAAGCCTCTTGAGGAAAGTGAAAGAGGAGAGTGAAACGGTTGGCTTGAAGCTCAACATTCAGAAAACAAAGATCATGGCATCTGGTCCCATCACTTCATGGGAAATAGATGGAAAAACATTGGAAACAGTGTCAGACTTTATTTTTGGGGGCTCCAAAATCACTGCAGATGCTGATTGCGGCCATGAAATTAAAGACGCTTACTCCTTGGAAGGAAAGTTATCACCAACCTAGATAGTATATTAAAAAAGCAGAGACATTACTTTGCCAACAAAGGTCTGTCTAGTCAAGGCTATGGTTTTTCCCGTGGTCATGTATGGATGTGAGAGTTGGACTGTGAAGGAAGCTGATCGTCGA
The DNA here is from genome assembly GCF_049115385.1 of Moschus berezovskii. Taxonomy (NCBI): domain Eukaryota; kingdom Metazoa; phylum Chordata; class Mammalia; order Artiodactyla; family Moschidae; genus Moschus; species Moschus berezovskii. The sequence continues at coordinate 91,948,527 of NC_142461.1, read as the reverse complement.
AGAATTGATGCTTTTGAACTGTGGTGCTGGAGAAGACTCTTGAGAGTCCCTTGGACTGCAAGGAGATCCAACCAGTCCATTCTAAAGGAGATCAATCCTGGGTGTTCATTGAAAGGACTGATGCTAAAGCTGAAACTCTTAATACTTTGGCCACCTCATGCGATGAGTTGACTCACTGGAAAAGACTCTGATGCTGGGAAGGATTGGGGGCAGGAGGAGAAGGGGACGACAGAGAATGAGATGGCTGGATGGCATCACCGACTCGATGGACATGAGTTTGAATGAACTCCAGGAGTTCGTGATGGACAGGGAGGCCTGGCATGCTGTGGTTCATGAGGTCGCAAAGAGTCGGACACAACTGAGCGACTGAACTGAACTGAACTGAGCTGATTAATAGCACATTGACGCTACTATGTAATGATACTCGATATTGTTTTGCTACACATAACCACATATTATAAACGGTTTACTCTTAGCCAACTTTCTGTGAACACAGTGACAAGAAGTTTCAGTTGAGAGGAAAGTCATTGCTTTTTTTTTCTTTTCCAGATTTTGAGTCTATAATTGCAACAGATATTCTTGAAACAGACAAAACATGGATTTTGAAAATTCTTCATACTAAGTATTCTTTGCTACATGTTCCAAACTTTCAATAAATTCCATTGGCTATTAGAGAGCTACATTGGTATTTAATATTTACGAAAAGCATTTAAAGGCAGATGACTGATTCCCTAAGCTGTAAAGTATGACTGAATTTGAGGTCACTGCAGACTATCCTTTACAAAGTTTATAGAAATTGGAATTGACTATACTTTAGCTGATAGCCCCCACGCTGGGGAGTTCTAATGGGCTGCAGATCACAGCTGATTATTGAGAAGGGGCTTTTGGTCACTTCAGCTCATTTCCGAGACTTTCTTCCTTTTACAGAAAAGCTCAGCAAAGCAGTAGGTCATGTAAACTAATGTGTTCTGTAGACTCCAATGCCTTTAAACTGGGAGCTATGATGGAACAAGAAAGAATAAAGGGAAGAACAGAGACTCCTGTTTACTGAGTTTCTATTCTCTGTGTTAGACTTGAATGAAGGCTTTAATAATTTTTATAGAAAACTTCTCTTCAATTAGTTTGAATTTCAAGAGTAATTAGTTTAAGCCAAAGAGATTCATGCAGTTTTAACCAGTGAAGAAACTTTTCCCAACAAAACTATTATCCCAAACTTTGTGAATAACCATGGCTTTGTTATACCAAATTAATAGTTTTCTATGTAATTTATGTGCTAATTTCAATTTCAATTTCACTGTCAATCCCATCTGCTATTGCTTCAGTTCTGAATTAATGAGGCAAGTTAGAGCTGGAAAATGTCACATCATCTGAGGGCATTGTTCTTTTCTAAGGTCATATAAAATGAAAGAGTACTTTTGTCATAATTCAACAACCCATCCCATTTTATAGAGTCGTAACACGCTGGAGCTGGAAAGTTTATAAAATATCATCAAATCTGGATTTATAGGTAAAGAAACTGAGGTCCCAAGAGGCAAAGTGATTCACTCAAGTTTTTGTAGCCATTGTTCCTCATCCATTGCTTCTAGCTTTACAAAGTCTAGACTTAACCTTTCATTCATCTGGATGCTATGTTCTGCTACTCTTCACAGGTAGATTTAGGGACTCCTCAACTTTCCATTAGGAGAAGGCAATGGCAAGCCACTCCAGTACTCTTGCCTAGAAGATCCCATGGATGGAGGAGCCTGGTAGGCTGCAGTCTGTGGGGTCACCAAGGGACTGAGCGACTTCACTTTCACTTTTCACTTTCACATGTTGGAGAAGGAAATGGCAGCCTACTCCAGTGTTCTTGCCTAGAGAATCCCAGGGACGGGGAACCTGGTGGGCTTCCATCTATGGGGTCACACAGAGTCAGACACGACTGAAGTGACTTAGCAGCAGCAGCATCAACTTTCCATTGCTCCTGCGGGTTTAGGATCCCCTGAGACCATGTCTGTCTTACCTCCCTGTCTAGATTATGAATTCTTTCTAGGCCAGAGACCATAGCTTAACTGTCTTTACATCTGCCCATGGTGTCTTATGCACAGCAGATATCTAATAGATTTTATTGTTTGAGATACAGGATCCAGAGAGATACAAACTAGAGAGTTTTATCAGGTCCTTAGAAAAATCTAGAGAACCTGTGAACCATAGAGGAAACTTAAATCATTACTGCTTTGTAACTATGAAAAGGAAACCTTTGCTTTTGCTTTGTATGCACAGTATATTTTCCCAGGAGTTGAAGAGAAAAAGCAGCAGTAAACTAAGCTTCTGCCTCACCCAATGATGGCCCCACAAAACAAGTCAGGGGGACACCGATCCATAAAAACCCCTGTCTGGTCATTTTTGCCTGGTGGCTTGGAAATGTGCCCATCTTCGGGGGAGCTAATACATTTTGAAAATAAATGGCACTGCTCTCCCTCTGGGTTCACTCCAAGTTTTTCCCACTTGGTTCAACAAATGAGCACATGGCCTCACTCAAAGTAATCTCACTTTAAAAGATGGTGTTTCTAAAAGTTAGTGCAAAGAACAGGAGAGACGTTTTACCTAGTTTACCCATAACCCTGATGTATACAATCTTCAGATGGAAAGGTCCTATTGAGACAAAACCAGTTCACTCAGAGAAGACTCTCCACTGTTACCCTCATCTCAAAGCTATTTTAACAAAACTTCTGACAGTAATGCACAAATGAAGAGAAGTCAAAAGAAAAACATCCTGTTGTTGCACAGCTAATGGAAATGTGTGTGATCAGAGAATAAACAAATTGCTCTATATTTGGAACTTATCAGGCACTGTTAATCATTTGTTAAAAACTGTCTGTGTCAGGAAAATCCAAAATATTCTCTTTGGCTATGCCTTCCTTCCTTTTTCTCTCTCTCTATTGGTCTTCACAAAAAATTTTGTTTCTCTATATCTATTAAGATAGCCCCGTTGGCATGATCTAGAAACCTAAATGTGTTTCTCATAAATCATTATGAACTTTTGTCTTCCAAACAAGGAACTGCATTTGCCACAAATAAACAAACAATTCCCAGAAGATTAAAGGTCAGGGCAAAATTAAGAAAAGTTGCACAATGTTACTGCACATTTTGAGCACAGGAGGAAAGTTATTCAAACTTATACATTTCACAGAACAAGTAGAATTTTAAATTTTTTGTTTCAAATTAAAGCTTTATAACCACAGTTAGTTTATGACATAGAACAGAAGGTGAAGTTTTAAAAAATAGAATTAAGAAATTTTCATCTAATGACAGTTTGATTCAACAAATATGGGGGAAACCTTAAAAGTAAATATTTTAAGATGGAAACAATATACTTGGCTCAAATACATTTTTAAGTTTAATGCAAGAAAACTTTGCATTCCAAATCTGTTGCACCAACTGGCATCAGTTCAGTTCAGTTCAGTCACTCAGTCGTGTCCAACTCTCCGCGACCCCATGAATCACAGCACGCCAGGCCTCCCTGTCCATCACCAACTCCCGGAGTTCACTCAAACTCATGTCCACAGAGTCGGTGATGCCATCCAGCCATCTCATTCTCGGTCGTCCCCTTCTCCTCCCGCCCCCAACCTTTCCCAACATGAGAGTCTTTTCCAGTGAGTCAACTCGTCGCATGAGGTAGCCAAATTGGTATAGAGTTTGCTTAAAAAATAGTTTTGTGTCTGAGTAGCAGTTCTACTCTGGGTTTTCCCGGAAGCACTGTTCAGCATCTCCCTTACATTCCAAATAACTACAGATGTTGTTATTCACATTTAAATTGGCAAATGCTTTCTATCCTAGAGGATTTCATGAAAATGCTTTGATGTTTGTTTTTTTTTTAACAGAAATTTGTGCATTAGGAACGCATGGTTGGATTAAGAATAATTGGAATGAATCTAAGTCTTTAAATACCTGTACTTAAAAATTAATGTAAATTCTCATAAAGAAGTGACCCTATGTTACAGAACATTTTTACGTAAATGCTGGCAAAGATGAGTTGCATACAAAATTCACTTTTTTTCATGAAGCAAGAGGAAATTCCTTTTTGTGCTTAGCTAATAATCAATATCCTAAAAATGTGAACAAAATTTAAACTACATTTTTTTTTAAAGCTGTGCTATTTTAAGGCTTCTCTTTATTAAATTCTTTCATGGCACAGTTAAGGCATCACCTTGAAAAATTAAATCATCAATAATACTGTCTGCACTGAATAAGTTTCCTGAAAATTACTGAATTTATTCCTTCAGTGTCAGCTTTTCCTTCTCTGCAAACTATTCAGCTATAAATCTAGTATATTGAGGGCTTCTGGGTTGTAAAGTGCTAAGAGTCTTTCCTTACATTTTCAAGTAAATAAAATGATAATCACCTTGTCTAAGCACTTAAAACTTTTCATTATACAGTTTCTGAATCTATGTTTAGAGCATCCTACATCCCATTTGGAGATTCTATAAATAAGACACATAGGCCTCAGCAGGATTATTGAGGGTCCCTGAGCTCAGGACTTTCCCAGAATTAGGTCAAATGCCACTAGACTCTAGCAAGTTTGTGTGCTAATGGGTCTTTGGAGAACATTAAAATTCCAGCAGGAAGAAGCTTGTATGCATTTTAGTTTTAAAGATTTTCCCTCCCCCACCCTGCTGTATTTGAATGAGTGGAGTTGCATAGGAACCCATCACAAACATGAAATTGGATTTTGGTGGATTGTTTGCTACCTTAGTAAGTGCAGAGAAAAAAAAATATGACCAAAAGACAAGGATGACAATGCTGTTAATGAACTCAATTTTGTATAACTGAGTAGCAGTTTCTTCGTGGGGGTGTGGAAGAGTTGACCTCAAAGGAAAAGTTGGCTTTCTTCCTTGTAGACTCGTGCACCCTGACCAAGGTGAGATATTCTAAAGACTTAACTGGTGGCGACTATAGATGTTGCTGTGGATTTTAAGCAAGGTAGTAATGTGAAGTTGTATCAACTAGTACTGGGTTGTTAGTTCCCTTTTTTGCTTAATTTATCAAAATGAAAATAGTTTTTTTTTTAATTATTAAAGTAATCCATGCTGCCTTAAAATAATTCAATTTAAATAAGAAACAAAAAAGTTACTTAATCTCAATACCAAAAATAGGCATTAGTAACAGCACTATTTTTTATGTGTGTACATGGGCACACATATTTAGAAAAAAATAGGACAGAACTGTGCACACTGCTTTGTAATCTAATAATTTTTCATTAAACTAGTAATATAGTATGATCTTTTTGTAATATATCAGTATAATTAATCATTTGTGTATGTGCTTATTTGCTCAGTTATCTCTGACTCTTTACAACCCCAAGGACCGTAGCCCACCAGGCCTCTCTGTCCATGGGGAATCTGCAGGCAAGAATACTGGAGTAGGTTGTCATGCCCTCCTCCAGGAGATCTTCCCAACCCAGGGATCAAACCCAGGTTTCCCCACTACAGGCAGATTCTTTACCATCTGAGCCACCAGGGAAGCCCAAATTAATAATTTATATATTAATAATTTAATTACTATTATAACAATGCTTATATATTAGCAATTATAATATGTTGAATTATATATAATATATAATAAATAATATAATGGTTTAAAAATTTGTATGAACATACCATAATTTATTCAATCTGCCAGTGATTTGTATTTGTTATTTCTAATTTTAATTACACAAACCTGCAATGAACATTCTGGTGTGATTTACTTTGCATATTAGTCCTATTATTTCTCTAGAAGAAATTCCTAGGAGTTGAATTCTTGGGGCAAATGGTATGTACGTTTTCAAGACTTCTGATAAATGTTGCCAAATTGTCTTTCAGAAAAGTTGCAATCATTTTTATTCCCATCAGCAGTTTAGAAGAATGCTTATTTTCTGTTTCCTCTTGTTATCTGGGAATGTAGTTAGTTATCCTCATATTATAAAAACAGTACCAGTTTAATAAAGAAAATTCAAAGTTCATTTTTGCCTTAATTTGTTTTTCTTTGGTTATTATTTAGATTAGATATCATTTCATATCTTATTTCTTCTTTATTGATTATTCATGGCATTTACCTTTTGGGTAGTTCATTCTCTCATTACTTTGTCAGAGTGTTAACTGTCAATGATGTGAACTTTGTGTGTCATGTAAGTCACAATGGTCTTTTTCCCAGTTTGCCCTTGCCTTTGACCTTGACTTCGACCTTGACTTCTTTTAAATAATATTTTGTAAGCTGCTTCTAAATCATGCAATAGATGGGTGGAAATACACAAGATCTCAGAATTAGTATATAGCAGAACAGGTCCAATCTTCAATTCACATCCTCTTTTTTTACAATGTCAGTACTCTGTATTCCACAAGTTCTGATTGTCTTGAATTTAATACACATTACCCACAAATACACTGCTTCCTAGGTGGTGCTAGTGGTAAAGAATCTGCTTTCCAATGCAGGAGACACAAGAGATGCAGGTTCAATCCCTGGGTTGGGAAGATTCCCTGAGAGGAGGAAAAAGGGGAACCACTCCAGTATTCTTGCCTAAAAAATTTCATGGACAGAGGAGCCTGGCAGGCTACAGGCAAACAGTCAGACACAGCTGAGAGACTAAATACACACACCCACAAATACAGAAACAGCATTTGAAAATTGACTGTCTTACTATCTAAGGATACTCTTCTCCTCCATACTTCTTGGGAGTTCTGGATCATGATAAATAATATACTTGCTCTGTACACTCCACAAGACCAAAACCACACCAGCTGAAGCTGGCTACTTTCATCATCAAACAGTGGCAAGCATTCTCCTTTCTGTGCACAGCAGCACTGAGTCCTGTAATAACATTCATAGGAAGACACAGTTCCCAACTTCAGGGATCTCTTAATCCAGGTAACACATTTGTGGATCCACCTATACGCACAGAGACAGAAAATAACTCCTGGAATTCAAGCAATTTGCTCTTGTACTTATCCACTCAATAAATATTTCCATAAGACTTTTATTTTGTGATGACAGTAAGTTAGTATTTATTGTATGTCAGACATTCTTCCGAGTGCTTTGTGTTTGTTACTCACTGAATTCTCACAGAGACTCTATACTATAGGTACTATTACCATCTTCCTTTAAATGGGAAAATTCTGAGGCACAGAAAGGTTAAGTAACTTGCCCAAGACTGTACACTTTATAAGTGGAGGAAACAGGACTCACCTCAGGTTGTCTGGTCCCGGAACCTGGGCTGCCTCTTAGACCCGGTTCCTGCACAGCATAAAGTACTGGGCAGAGAATTAAATACTCAGGCCCCATATTGACTGCAGAGAAATAATCCATTCAGCCTGGATTTTGGAAGTGGGAGATTCAGAAAATCTCTTCTAGAGAAGAGGTGCCAAAATAAATGAAAGGAGAAATATGGGCTTTGTAATCAGAATGCAACTTTTTAATGCTGAAAACTCAATATATGAAAATAAAATTTATAAATGTAACTTGTTTTTCTAAGTCCTCCAGCATCCTGGGGTTAAATGTCCTTTAATGCCCCAAAGCAAATAATTCAAGTGCTTATCTCACATGCTGTGGGAAGATCAGGGCCTCCACGTTGTTAAAGGATTTCCGAGGAACTTGTATTCTGATTACCACTTGTTCCAAATTTCTTCTCCTGACTCATCTTCCTCAGCTTCTGTCCTTGTTACCCTCTGCTTCCCCTGTCCTTCCTCTGACCCTTCTTAAAGGACCTCTACACAAGCCTACTGTACATAGCCACCTTTTATTGAAGGCTGAGTATAGTATAAGTGAGGGGAAAGGAAGGAAACTTTATATTTTAGACATCACGATCCTAATATTCCATAGCTACCACAGTCTGGAGTTTCTCATAAGCCATTTGTCTCCCTGAGTTCTAACTACTGCCAAAATACAAGTCTTCTATTCTCTACAGAGACACTTCTCCTGTCTCTTATCAATTTCCTGGCACCCCACACCCAAGTGGCTTGCATTCAATATCCAAGTTCTTGGTATCGCAAGCTAAGAATAAAGCAGGTTCTTTGTTCCCTGTTCCATACAATATTCTGCAAGCCTCGCAAGGCATGGTGAAGGGAGAAAGTGCTTATCTCAAAACCAATGGAATTTTTCTCCTTCAGAAGAGTTTATTCTTAACAATGCCATCTTTTAGAAGTAACTGCTGCTGGTGCTGCTAAGTCACTTCTGTCGTGTCCAACTCTGTGTGACCCCATTGACGGAAGCCCACCAGGTTCCCCCGTCCCTGGGATTCTCCAGGCAAGAACACTGGAGTGGGTTGCCATTTCCTTCTCCAATGTGTGAAAGTGGAAAGTGAAAAGTGAAAGTGAAGTCGCTCAGTCGTGTCTGACCCTTAGCGACCCCACGGACTGCAGCCTACCAGGCTCCTCCATCCTCTAAAAACAATGTTTTGTCTCTCACACAAATGCTATGAGATCAGTTCAGTTCAGTTGCTCAGTCATATGAGACTCTTTGTGACCCCATGGACTGCAGCATGCTAGGCTTCCCTGTTCTACACCAACTCCCAGAGCCTACTCAAACTCATGTCCATCAAGTCAGTGATGCCATCCAACCATCTCATCCTCTGTCATCCCCTTCTCTTCCTGCCCCCAATCCCTCCCAGCATCAGGGTCTTTTCCAATGAGTCAGTTCTTCGCATCAGGTGGCCAGACTATTGGAGTTTCAGCTTCAGCATCAGTCCTTCCAATGAATATTCAGGACTGATTTCCTTTAGGATGGACTGGTTTCAGCTCCATGCATTCCAGGGTACTCTCAAGAGTCTTCTCCAACACCACAGTCCAAAAGCATCAATTCTTTGGTGCTCAACATTCTTTATAGTCCAATGCTCACATCCATACATGACTACTGGAAAAACCATAGCTTTGACTAGATTGACCTTTGTCAGCAAAGTAATGTCTCTGCTTTTTAATATGCTGTCTAGGCTGGTCATAGGTTTTCTTCAAGGAGCAAGCATCTTTTAATTGCACGGCTGCAGTCACTATCTGCAGTGAATTTGGAGCCCCCAAAAATAAAGCCTCTCACTGTTTCCATTGTTTCCCCATCTATTTGCCATGAAGTGATGGAACTGGGTGCCATGATCTTAGATTTACTGAATGGTGAGTTTTAAGCCAATTGTTTCACTCTCCTCTTTGACTTTCATCAAGAGGCTCTTTAGTTCTTCTTTGCTTTCTGCCATAACGGCAGTGTCATCTGCATATCTGAGGTTATTGATATTTCTCCCAGCAATCTTGATTCCAGCTTGTGCTTTTTCCAGCCCAGAATTTCGCACGATGTACTCTGCATATAAGTTAAATAAGCACGGTGACAATATACAGCCTTGACATACTCCTTTCCCTATTTGGAACCAGTCTGTTGTTCCATGTCCAGTTCTAATTGTTGCTTCCTGACTTGCATACAGGTTTCTCAAGGAATTAGGTCAGGTGGTCTGGTATCTGCATCTCTTTAAGAATTTTCCACAGTTTGTTGTGATTCACAGAGTAAAAGGCTTTGGTATAGTCAATAAAGCAAAAGTAGGTGTTTTTCTGGAACTCTCTTGCTTTTTCGATGATCCAGCAGATGTTGGCAATTTGATCTCTGGTTCCTCTACCTTTTCTAAAACCAGCTTAAACATCTGGAAGTTCACGGTTCATATACTGTTGAAGCCTGGCTTGGAGAATTTTGAGCATTATTTTGCTAGCCTGTGAGATGAGTGCAACTGTGCAGTAGTTTGAGCATTCTTTGGCATCACCTTTCTTTGGAATTGGAATGAAAACTGCCTTTTCCAGTCCTGTGGCCACTGCTGAGTTTGCCAGATTTGCTGGCATATTGAGTGCAGCACTTTCACAGCATCATCTTTCAGGATTTGATATAGCTCAGTTGTAATTCCATCACCTCCACTAGCTTTGTTCATAGTGATGCTTCTTAAGGCCCACTTAACTTCACATTCCAGGATGTCTGGCTCTAGGTGAGGGATCACACCATCATGACTATCTTGGTCATGAAGATCTTTTTGGTACAGTTCTTCTGTGTATTCTTGCCACCTCTTCTTAATATCTTCTGCTTCTGTTAGGTCCATACCACTTCTGTCCTTTATTGTGCCTATCTTTGCATGACATATTCCATTGGTATCTCTCATTTTCTTGAAGAGATCTCTAGTCTTTCCCATTCTGTTGTTTTCCTCTATTTCTTTGCATTGATCCCTGAGAAAGGCTTTCTTATCTCTCCTTGCTATTCTTTGGAACTCTGCATTCAAATGGATATATCTTTCCTTTTCTCCTTTGTCTTTATCTTCTCTTCTTTTCTCAGCTATTTGTAAGGCCTCATCAGACAACCATTTGGGCCTTTTGCACTTCTTTTTGTTGGGGATGGTCTTGATCACTGCCTCCTTTACAATGTCACAAACCTCTTTCCACAGTTCTTCCGGCACTCTGTCTCTCAGGTCTAATCTCTTGAATCTATTTGTCACTTCCACTGTTTAATCATAAGGGATTTGATTTAGGTCATACCTGAATGGTCTAGTGGTTTTCCATACTTTCTTCAATTTACGTCTAAATTGGCAATAAGGAGTTCATGATCTGAGCCACAGTCAGCTCCAGGTCTTGTTTTTGCTGACTGTATAGAGCTTCTCCATCTTTGACTTCAAAGAATAAAATCAATCAGATTTCTGTATTGACCATCTGGTGATGTCCATGTGTAGAGTCCTTGTTGGAAGAGGGTTTTGCTATGACCAGTGTGTTCTCTTGGCAAAACTCTGTCAGCCTTTGACCTGCTTCATTTGTTCTCCAAGACCAAATTTGCCTGTTACTTCAGGTATCTCTTGACTTTCTTCTTTTGCATTCCAGTCCCCTAAAATGAAAAGGACATCTTTTTCTGTGTTAGTTCTAGAAGGTCTTGTAGGTCTTCATAGAACCATTCAACTTAAGCTTCTTGAGCATTACTGGTTGGGGCATAGACTTGGATTACTGTGATACTGAATGGTTTGCCTTGGAAACAAACAGAGATTATTCTGTTGTTTTTGAAATTGCATCCAAGTACTGCATTTCGGACTTTTTTGTTGACTATTATGGCTGTTCTATTTCTTCTAAGGGATTCCTGCCCACAGTAGTAGATATAATGGTCATCTGAGTTATATTCACCCATTCCAGTCCATTTTAGTTCACTGATTCCTAAAATGTCAATGTTCTCTCTTGCCATCTCCTGTTTGACCACTTCCAATTTGCCTTGATTCATGGACCTAACATTCCAGGTTCCTATGCAATATTGCTTTTTATAGCATTGGACTTTACTTCTACCACCCGTCACATCCACTAATGAGTGTTGTATTCAAATTATAGAAATAATATTTCTCATCAGAGTATTTATTTAAACAGTAATATTTCTACTGTCTGTAGCTGTTTGCAGAGCATCTGAACCATGAATAAAAGATACAACTTGCACTGGGATGTCAATCTGGGAAGAAGATGGAAACTTCCTGGATGTAATTCAATGCAAAGAACAAGATTCTCCAAGTCTTTCCTCTGTTGATGTCCGTGATGAAAGTCTGTAAATTGGTGGTTTGGAGCTCAGGCTATATTTTTATCAAATAAATAGTAGTTAGTGTTCAGATTATCCCAGAAAGACCTAGTTAACCCCCACTGTGGCTGAAAAATGGTAGCAATTACCCTGGCCTGAATGTGGGATGCTAGGAGTAGGAGACTCAGTGATATAGGAAAGAGAGGAAAGAGGGAAAGTTAGTTCACTTACACTCATGACCCTAGAGAGTTACAGTCGCTGCTAGTAACTGATGTGTCATCTGTACTCTTCTTCCGCCTCTTCCAACTCTCTCCTTAGGCAGGGGCAGCCCATGTACTTCTGCAAGGCACCTGCCCAACCTTTTACCTCTCCCTCACCATAACAGTGATCATGAGTGACTCCTTTTTTCTTACTCAAAACCCCATTCTCTCAGTGGGGACAGCCTCAGTCCAGTGGCAAGAACAACTATCAGTTGATTCGCAGTAAAGAACAACTAGTATTGTCATCCTCTCAATGAATATTTTCCTTTTGAAAATAATAAATACTTTCAAACATGTTTTGATCTGGTAAATTAAGTTAGTGCACCAATACAAAAAATGTCAGGAGTGTAGAAGGAAATTCCTCCAGAAATGGGAGGAAAAGGAGTGCAGAACAGAGAAAATAAATGAGTTGTGAATGCCTGGGATTGCATCCCTAGGGTGAAGTTGATACATATTAAAAGCATCCAGTTATCTGTCTGTTTGTTTTACTTTGGTTCCCTTAGGGGCAGCAGCAACCCTTTGGACAATAGACACAGTTGTTTCAGAATGTGATTCTTGTTTAGATGTTTTAGAAGCATGTCCATTGCCTAAATTAAAGTATATCTTTTCCCTAGCAATAGCGAAAGCTAAAATATTTTAATAAATCATTTCAATGTAACGTTGAATTATGATTATTTCCTATCTACTTCCCTACACTTATGGTACACAGTATAACCTACACACAATGTAAGCATCATGAGGTAAAAAGAGCAGAGTCCTGGACTGTAAATCAAGAATTCTTCATTTGCCCTAGATGTGCCCATGATGAAGAAGCTATAAGCAAAGACGATAACATTAGATGTTTCTTAAGGTTTCCTCTGGCCCCAAAGTCCCTTACTGCTTGATCAGTCTATTCACAGCCCAAACATGGTCAAGGTGCATTGGCAGATCCCCCTTTTAAACTGACTTACTCATTCTCCCAGCTGCAGGGAATGTTGCCAACAAAACCCCACCCCGGAATGGCCCTCTCCCAAAGAAACATGCCTCTCCCTGGGGCATCCTAATTTTAATGACTGGTCAGTGCAGAGGTATAAAGTCAGAGCTCATGTCCATGAAGGACAACCCTAAAGGCCTGCCTAGCTCCAAAGCTTGTAGTGGGACAAGTGAGGATTTCCTTGCAATTGTACTTCTGCCAAATACTACTGCCTTTACTTCCTCACAGAGGTTGTTGCTAAACAACAAGGAATCTAATGAGTGCAAGTCTCCCTCACAAAGTCTGTTTCCCCAGGAACTCAACTTGAGAAGGTTGGTGCCAGGAATGGATCAAGGAAGCAAAACCGAAAACTAGACTTTAAAAGTGGACCCCACCGCTATACATGTGCATGGGAGCTAAGTCGCTTCAATCATGTCCAACTCTGCAACCCTATGGACTGTAGCCCACCAGGCTCCTCTGTCCAAGGGATTCTCCAGACAATACTAGAGTGGGTTGCTATGCCCTCCTCCAGGGAATCTTTCCCCCATCAGGGATCGAATCCGGGTCTCTTATGTCTCCTGCATTGGCAGGTGGACTTTTTTTTTTTTACCACTAGCACCACCTGGGAAGCCCTCACTACACATGAAGAGTATTTAAAGTTATTCCATGGCATGCTATAGCAGAACAATTGTTACAACTTTTACTGGTGGGCAACAGAGATGCAGTGGCACCTTTGGAAGGGGGGTGCCACCTGGGTGCAATATCACAAATGTTAAAAAGTTTAAGGAAAGCAGTGATTATGAGGACAATGAAACATTTAACACCCTATTGAATGCCATCTATGCACTGGAAAGAGACAAAGAAAGTCTGATCATGATTAATCACCAATTTAAGGCCAAGTGTGAAAATCAAAGAGCCTGCTGGCAATATATGATGATTCTCATCTCGAGAAGGGCAGAATAAGCTAAGCTTTTGGTCCAGAACTTAATTATAAGAGTACTGGAGCACTAGGGAAAGTTGAATTCTCATTTCCAGTCAGTGCTAAGCCAAGGTCAGCTCAATGGTTAGGAAAGGATGGAGCTCTGAGAAGACAGTAGAACTATCTGAATCCATGCACTCAAGAAACTTGAAATCCTGAAGTCTCATGAACCCTCTGGACCTGTAAAAGGGACTTGCTTCTCCCTTTGCAAAGCTAGTCTTCCCCTTTGACTGAAGACAGTACAAAGGCCTTGGCCTAGGAAGACTACACATGCTACCCCTCACTGAAATTAGGACTCACCCTGCCTTCTCTCCTTGTCACCAGACCAAGTACTTGGGTCGTGTCATGATATGAACCAACCTGGGGACCTGCTGGGCCTGCAAAGGGAGAAAACGGATGATATATTGAAGGAGCCGCAGGATCAGGCCAATATGTGCCAGTAGCAGCTGGATCTGTATGGGGCTGGGAGTCTGTATGGGCTGGGCCCTGAAGGTGTTGGGTCAGTATGGGGGAGGGGTGCATGATACAGAGATGGATAAGGGAGGGTTTATCATTAAGGGGACACTCTCGTGTACTCCAGGTTTTAACATACTAACAAAACTCCAGAAAATCAGAATAACATGCTGCTGCTACATTAGCTCTTAGAAACCTGGGGAAAGTGATGGCCCACTCTAAGTAAAGGAGGAATTTCAGGACTACAGCTGTGGGTGGTAGAACAAATGGAGCAAATGGGCATATCAAGTGTGAGACCTGAATACCAATTACCTGGTCATACTCCATCAGAGGTTTGGGAGGACACGTCATTTACCAAAGGGATAGGAAATGTGTTTGTAAGAAGAATACAAGCATCCAGATTATGAAGCCTCTTCCCTACAGATGTTAACAAGTTTAAGGAAAGCCGTGATTATGAGGACAATGAAATATTTAACACTCTACTGAATGCCATCTATGCACTGGAAAGAGACAAAGAAAGTCTGAGCATGATTAATCACCAATTTAAGGCCAAGTGTGAACAAAGAACCATCACGTTTTTCTATATTTTTCTGTGTGTCCTCAGTGTGAAGCTACCCCAGGAGTTAACTTTTGACTCAGGCTTCTACAGGTGTGAGTGTGCTTCCCTCCTTCTTTCTTCTAAAAAACAGCCAATAGAATTTTTTAAAAAATCACACCTAGGACAATAAACCCATAGTAACAAATTGACACTTGATTTACTGGAGATGGAAGTTAGCTGGACTTAGTACATAAGGGATCGTTAAACAGAGATACAGAGACAGAGTTTAACCACACAGGCTAAAATAGTTCGTGTGTATTTCAGTGAATCTCTCTACTGAATCTCATTAAACCTTTGTCACTAACATCCCATAACAGCTGTGCCTATAGAGTCTAAACTTTAATATTTGTCAAAGAGTAATTCTGAAAGGTTGAGTGTGGAGTAAATATTTCCTTTTGAGGTAGTGAGAGGCATGGTTCAAAGGGGAAGGAGATTGAAAGGAGGATTACGAGAGTTTGGGGAGAGTAAGGTGAGGGGATAAAAGGGAGTGACTTAAAAGACTCTTCCAGTGAGCGTGGTTTCATGCAACCAAGAGAAAAAGGAGGTTAAATGGATTAAGGTGCAGTTCACAGGTCTGATCATACCCCACTGTGAAGCCAGGTATTTCTGACACATAATTACTCTAGAGTTCTCTTTTCTAACAGCCACTGCTTGAGAAGGCATGCAAGTGGAAAAGCCATCAATGGGCTGCAACCAGATCACTGGGAACTTAAGTAACTACTGACTGTTTAACTGCTACTCAGCCCTGTCAATCCAACTGTTTTCAGGAGACAGCTATGCCCTCTGGCCCTATAAAATGCCCTCTTTTCCCTAGTCTGAAGTGCAAAGGTCAATCAGCACTCTGACTGTCGCCATCCACTCCACTATTTCACCTCTTTGTCTTCTGTCCTCGTTCTAAGTACACAAGAAGGAAAAGCTCTTGGATACCTGCCCCCTGGAGACCTTCCATGCTATTATGCAGTGTGCTCAGCCGCTTCAGTCATGTCCAACTCTTTGCGACCCCATGGACTGTAGCCAGCCAGGCTCCTCTGTTCATGGGTTTCTCCAGGCAAGAATACTGGAATGGGTTGCTATACCCTCCTGCAGGGGCTTTTCCTGACCCAGGGATTGAACCCACATCTCCTGCATCTTCTGCAATGCAGGAGGATTCTTTACCACTAAACCACCTAGGAAGCCCTCCATGCTATTCCTTAGTGATAAATGGGAAAGAGGGAAACATTTGGTTGGTAACTGTAAGCCACTGCCAAGTCTTGCCCAATGGGAGGTTTCATAAACCAAGTGCTTTCTAGATTAAGGCAACCTTGGCAAATAGAATATGACTGATAAACCATAACCAAGCAGTTTCTCACGAAGAGCTTGCAGCTCTCTGTAGGATTCCATTTCATTAATCACTTGTTGAACATGAGTTGTTTCAGCTGTGAAACAGGTGCAAAGTATATTAAGAAAAAGGAAGCACAGAACTCTATTTTCAGTCTGGAAATGAACTGGAGAGACAGTGTATGTGAGGTTTAGAGATTCAAGATCTGGATGAAGTTGACCTGAGTTCAATTTGCTGCTTTACCATTTACCTTCTTTAGCTGCTTCTGCTTCTGCTAAGGCAATGGCAAACCACTCCAGTACTCTTGCCTGGAAAATCCCATGGACAGAGGAGCCTGGTGCCCTGGGCTCCTCTGTCCATGGGATTTTCCAGGCAAGAGTACTGGAGTGGCTTGCCATTGCCTTCTCCGACCTTCTTTAGAACCTGTGTCAAATTCCTTAATTGTTTGTATCCTCAATTTTCCAATCTGTTAAATGGGGATAAAGCTCCCATATTTTTAAAAAGAATTAAATAGGGCAAAATAAAGAGCTAGCACTGTCTTTGGTATGTCAAAAGCACCCAAAAAATGCCAGCTACTAATACAATAATTATTCAGGATGAGGGTAGATAAGTGTTGACTGAGACAATGGCAAAGGCATTCTAATCAAATGTGCTAAAATACCCAAGACCAAAGCCATCTGGGTTAAAGTCACAGGATGTTGCCCTTATTCAGAATCAATTTCCCATATTCTGATGTTCTCTATGTATGTATTTTCACTTCTGTCACTGGTCGAGGTTTCAGCAAGTGCAAAGAAGCAGAGAATAAGTAAAATATCCACAAGTTCTGCATCCACCCTGGATTCCAGCATGCCCTGTATACCTGCAGGTGGGGGGTGTGAGTTTAGGAAATCATGGGGGAGCGACTGACAAGGAAGAGGTCCAGCAAAGGAGTAGAACACAAGTCCTCACCTTGACCAAATTTTAAATCTTATTCTAAACTGTAAATTAGGTTTATATTAAAAGGAAAACAAATATGTTACCCTCTAAGGGATAAAAATATTTTTTCTTTAACAATTACCTTCTCTGTATACCCTTTGTTTTAACTTAAAGTAAAAACAACTTGTCAATGTTTGGGTTTATACTGGTAGGGGGATTTCTCCCAACACTCTGAAAGTCTACTACATTTTAAGTAGGCCATTGAATCTTTTGGTCTTCCCTAGTGGCTCAGTGGTAAAGAATCCACCTGCAATGCAGGAGACATAGGTACAATCACTGGTTCAGGAGATTCCCTGGAGAAAGAAATGGCAAGCCACTCCAGTATTCTTGCCTGGGAAATCCCATGGACAAAGAAGCCTGGTGGGCTACAGTCCAGAGTCACAAAGAGTCAGACACGACTTAGTGACCAAACAACAATATTGCCTCTTTTACCTACATGCTATTGCACTGCTGTTTATAAGTCCAAATATTCCAAATTATCATATATGAAGAAATTACAAGTATATTTATTTCTTGAAAAATTTGAAGGCTAGTGGAAATAATGCCAAAAACACAGTTCTATGATGGCAGCAGTTGGTGAATATTTTATTAGTTGTTCACAGTGTACATGATGCTTATATTAGATATAATTTGACAAAGATGCATTGTAACAGAAAACTTTAGTTCAATCCAATCCAGATAACATACTCCACCAGGAACATATTACTATAAAGGATAATTTAACCCTGAAAAATTCAGATGCATAGAAGTGGCTTTTTATTAAGGTTCAGGTCTAGATTTATAATTAAAATTATAACTGTCTTAGCAGTAATAGGAATGCTTTTTTTTTAAGGCTTCAAAGCATTTGCTGGAAAATGATTATTTGATTCAGCAATTGCTGCAGACAGTCAACTAAGATGTATGCCTTGAAAAAGAGTCCCATGTCCATACCATAACCTTTAAGAGATGAGAGGAATAATCTGAACCTGTAACAGCACCGACTGCTGTGCTCAAAAGTATAAATATTCCTGTCTTTGACTGGCATTTAGCATTATAAAAGAAGAATGATGTCCTCTATTACAGCAAGGAAAGAATCATCAATTTAGTTTACACGAAGATTTTCTAGGTCCTTGCGTCAATCATTTCATAAAATTATTGATTAAAAGAAATAGAAAAGGAGTGAAATGGCATAAATAATAGAAAAACACTGAAAACCTGCACACACTCGGTGTTCTGAGCTTGTGATGCAGATCTAAATTCAAATTTAACCTTCAAACACAAATGTCAGGGAAAGTGCCGTCACTTTACGGAACACCCAAGGTCAATCAATTACTTCCATCCACTTAGTATAAAGTTAGACGTGCATTATAGAGAACACAAAATCCTAGGATTCAGAAACAGGTTTTCCTTTTTATTTGAACGTTAAATTTACCTGTATTTTTAAGAGGACATAGCATAAGTAAGCAGCTTGAAGAATTCTCAGAGTGAAAATACAAAATGGATCCATGAGAAATAAAATATTATGACCCGCACACACACACCAGAAGCCTCCTGTAAGGCCCTTCTGAGTCAGTTATTTTTCCTCCTTCGTTAGAGGTAACAGTGGCTTATTTATAACACCAGCGATTAATTTTTCCACTCTGTGAACTTTATATATGCTGAATTTTACTATACATGTTATTGTGTGCCTGGCTTCTATTGTTCAACAATAGAGTATGAAAAGCATCCATTTTAATATATGTTTACAGTTTGTTTCCATTGCTGAAAAGTAACGCTACACATTACTTACAAAAGTAATTTATAAATGCACAGAGATATTAACCATTCTTTTATTAAAGGGCATTCAGATAGTTTGGAGATAATACAAATAACTTTGCAATGGATATTCTTGTACATGTTTCTGATACACTTACACAAACATTCTATAGAAGACATTCCAAAAGGAAAAATGCTGAATCCTGGGGTATGAGCATATTTACTATTTAGTAAATGATGACAAATAGTCTTCCCAAGTAGGTGTAACAAATTACATTCCTGATTATACACACCGAGGAACCCAGAATTGAAAGAGACACATGTACTCCAATGTTCATTGCAGCATTGTTTATAATAGCCAGGACATGGAAGCAACCTAGATGTCCATCTGCAGATGAATGGATAAGAAAGCTTTGGTACATATACACAATGGAGTATTACTCAGCCATTAAAAAGAATGCATTTGAACCAGTTCTAATGAGGTGGATGAAACTAGAGTCTATTATACAGAGTGAAGTAAGCAAGAGAGAAAAACATCAATATAATATACTAACGCATATGAAATTTAGAAAGATGCAAATGATAACCCTGTTTACGAGACAGCAAAAGAGACACAGATGTATAGAACAGTCTTTGGGACTCTGCAGGAGAGGGTGAGGGTGGGATGGTTTGGGAGAATGGCATTGAAACATGTATATTATCATTTGTGAAATGAATCTCCAGTTTAGGGTCGATGCATGTTACAGGACGCTCAGGGCTGGTATTCAGGGATGACCCAGAGGGAGGATAAGGGGAGGAGGGAGGTGGGAGGGGGGTCGAGAGGGGGAACTCATGTACACCCGGGGCGGATTCATGTCAATGTATGGCAAAACGAACCAATATAATATTGTAAAATAATTAGCCTCCAATAAAAATTAAAAAAAAAATACATTCTTATCAGCAATAAGTGAGAGTTCTAATTGCTCCACCTCTTCACCAACACTCGATAAGGTCAGTCTGTTTAATTTTTAGACATTCTTATGGGTATGTGATTACCAAACCACAGAGGTTTAAATATGTGTGTCCCTGATGACTAATGAAGTTTGGGGCTTTTACATATACTTATTGACCATGCTATATGTTACATCCCCCAAACTTACTTATTTTATAACTGGAAATTTGTACCCTTTGACCAACATCTTCACATTTCCCCAGCTCTTCCCATGACCTGCCAACCATCATTCTATTCTCTGTTTCTATGAAATTCAGCTTTTTTAAGATTCCACATATACAAGAGAGCATACAGTATTTGTCTTTCTCTGTCTGAATCTGTCAAAAGGATCATATGGTTTCTATCCTTCATTCTTTCAACGTGGTATATCATGTTTATTGGGCTTCCCTGGTAGCTCAGCTGGAAAAGACGCCTCCTGCAATGCAGGAGACCCTGGTTCAATTCCTGGGTCAGGAAGACCCCCTGGAGAAGGGATAGGCTACCCACGTCAGTATTCTTGGACTTCCCTGGTGGCTCAGACTGTAAAGAATCCACCTGCAATGTGGGGGACCTGGGTTAGAACCCTGGGTTGGGAAGATCCCCTGGAGAAGGGCATGGCAACCAATGACAATATTCTTGCCTGGAGAACCCCCAGTGACAGAGGAGCCTGGTGGGCCAAGTCAGACATGACTGAGCAACTACACACACATAAATCATGTTTATTGATTTATGTGTGTTGAGCCATCTTTGTATCTTAAGGATAAATCCCACTTGATTATAGTGTATGATTCTTTTAATATGCTTTGAATTCAATTTGATAGTATTTTGCCAATAATTTTTACATCTATATTCACTAAGGATATTGTTCTGTAGTTTTCTTGTAGTGTCTTTATCTGAGTTTGGTATCAGAGTAATTCTGGCCTCATAAAAGGATTTTGGAAATGTTCTTTTTTATTCAATTTCTTGGAAGATTTTGAGAATAATTAACATTAATTCTTCTTTAAATATCTGGTATACTCCACCAGTGAAATCATTTGGTCCTGGGCATTTCTTCTTTGGGAGATTTTTTATCTCCGTAATTGTTATTGGTCTGTCTAGATTTCCTATTTCTTCATAATTCAGTCTTAATAAGTGATATATTTCTAGTAATTTATTCATTTCTCCTGCTGCTGCTCTTCTAGGCTATCCAATTTGTTGGACTTTGACTATATCATCCCAATCCCTCCTGGCCTGCAAGGTTTCTGTAGAGAAATCAACTGATAGCCTTACAGTTTTCCCTTATTTGTGATGAGGGAATTCTTTTGCTGCTTTCAGTATTCTCTTTGTTTTTGACTTTTAACACTTTGGTTATAGTGTGTCTTAGACTAATGTTCTTTGAGTTGATCTTGCCTGGGGTCCTTTGAGCTTCCTGTATATGGATGTTGGTATCTCTCCCAAGATTCGGTAAAGTTTCAGCTATTTTTTTTTTTTTTAGGTAATTAATTTATTTTTTATTGGAGGCAAATTATTTTACAATATTATATTGGTTGGTTTTGCCATACATTGATATGAATTTGCCCCAGGTTTACATAAGTTCCCCCTCCTGAACCCCCCTCCCACCTCTCTCCTCCCTTTATCCTCCCTCTGGGTCATCCCCGCATGCCAGCCCCGAGCATCCTATAACATGCATTGACCCTGAACTATTGATTCGTCTCACATATGACAACATACGTGTTTCAATGCCATTCTCCCAAATCATCCCACCCTCACCCTCTCCCATAGAGTCCCAAAGACTGTTCTATACATCTATTTTATTGACTTCATGGCATCCCAGAGTTCACACAGGTTTTTGGCTTTTTCATTCTTTTTCTTTTTGTTCCTCTAATTGGCTAATTTTAAAGGATCTCTGAGTTTGCCGATTCTTTCTACTATATGATCAAGTCTGTTGTTAAATCTGTCTATTGACTTTTGTTTTTTCATTGTATTCTTCAGCTCCAGGATTTCTGTTTGGTTCTTTTTTTTATGTTTTTTTTTTTTTTTTCACTAAACTTCTCATTTTGTTCATGTGTTGCTTTCCTGGTTTCATTCTGTTGTCTGTCCGTGTTCTCTTGCATTTCATTTAGTTTCTTTAAAATAGTTATTTTTAAATCTTTGTCAATCAAATCATAGATCTCCATTTCTTTAGAGTTAGTTCCTGGAATTTTATTAGTTTCCTTTGGTGGTATCATGGTATCATACTTGCCTGATTCTTTGTGATCCACATAGTCGTGCATTGGTGTCTGTGCATTTGAAGGGGCAAACTTCCAATCTTTTTAGACTGCTTTCAGAAGGTAAAGACCCTCTGTCAGTTCTCTAGGCTGATGGGATTATCTCTGGAACTGAAGTCATACTGGGTTGGAGTCAGTTATGAGGCTGTCTCTGGGTGTACAGTGAGTTCTGCCATTGATGGGTTTGTTACCAGGCATCCAGGCAGGCATGGATTCTGTCTCATCCCTGGGCAGAGGCAACTGCCTCCAGTACTTTGTTCTGTAGGGTGGCACTGGAACAAGGGTCTGCTTCAGTGTCCAAAGATGAGTCCCCTGATGGTGGGCCTCACCTTATTATCAGGTATACAGATGGGTGTGGATCTAGCCAGGTCCTGGGAAGGTTCCTGGCTGATCACTGGCTGGGTCCCTAAGTGGGTAGGACTGGCCCTGGACTGTGGCTGAAAGCCTCAGGACTGTTTCAGTTTCCACAGCCAAGCTTGAGGTCTGCAGACTTGGCTCTGGAGGCAGAGATGGGTATGCCTCCCTCCAGGGGGCTGGGCTGGCTGGACTGCTCTTGATTGCAACTCAAGAGACTGAAGTCAAATGTCTTTAAAAGACACTTTAAGGATTTCCTGGGTCTTATTTAGGAGCATCTGCTTCCAGGTTTCCCTGCTAGCAAGACTGCTGGCTGACTATGAGTAGGACTGGAACCAAATTAAGAGTCCTTTCATAATCTACAGTCTGATCAAGTTTGGTGGGCTTACCTCTAGGGACACCTGGACTGCAGCTAAAAGGGGCTGGAGAAGGTTCACAGACCACTTTAGGATCCACAGCTGGGACTAAGTTTGTATGCCTGTTACATGATTCGTTGGTAGGTCTGACTCCTCCCAGGTCCCCAAGCATATAATGGTGGTAACAGGACCAAGGCCAAATGGAGCTATAGGCAAATTCTCAGGTGCAGAGCTATCTTCAGGTCTGTAGTGGGACCACTGTTGGTGAGTCAGTCACCCGAGTATGGGACTGCCTTCTTGGAATGGCTCCCCTCAGTGTTAGACTAAATCATAATTTAACAGTCTCCCATCTGGATCCCATGGGCTTTCCTACCCCATGGCTCAGGGGTAAAGAACTTGCCTGCCAATGTAGGAGATGCAAGTTCAATCCCTGGGTCAGAAAGATGCCCTGGAGAAGGAAATGGCAACCCACTCTTGTATTCTTGCTTGGGAAATCCCATGGACAGAGGAGTCTAGTGGGCTATAGCTCATGGGGTAGCAAAAGAGTCAGACAGGACTTTGTAACTAAATAACAACAACCTGGATGCCATACTTCTTTGTGGATGGAAATCCTGGAAACTATGTTGGCTGAAATCTCTGTGCTTTCATAAAAGTCTATGGTGATCTTAAAAATTTTCTACAAGGCAGTGTGAACCTCATATTTAGGGATTTGTGGAGCTGAAGTAATATTTGTTTCTCAGATAAGGGAATTAAGCCATGCACACGACAAATTATAGCCAACATAAAACTATATTTGTCTCAAATGTCTATATATTTTACATGAAAGTTTTTTTTTTTTTTTCCAGCAAAATTTATCAGGGAAATTTCCAGATTTGCTGAATTTTGGAAGTCACTGCCTTTGGCAACACTTGCTTCAAGTACTCTTTAATTGATATTTTATAAGATGATGTACATAAATCCTGTTGATTAAAATCATTGAATTTCTTCTTTATGTTTCTGGACAACAGCCAAAAATAATAATTACTAACTTTAATAAGCCACATATCAGACTTGCAGTAACTGGTAGAACAAGTTGAGATCTTATACAATGAGACTTGGATAGAACAGATTTTAGTAGGTTGTACCCTCTTCTCCATTTAAGAAATAAAAACTATAAACAGAAGATCAATAGGACAATAGCATATATAGAGGTGGGAGCCAGTATGAAGACTTAACTCAAGGAACTAAATAACACAAGTACGACTAAAACACAGGAGCATCAGAGGTAGCAGAGTTGAATGAAGTTGCAGAGGTGAGCTGGGGTCAGAGCATGCATAGTCTTGAGAGAAAGTCATGATAATTGTGGCTTTCTCCTAAGAGCAATGTGAAGTAAAAAAAGGAATTTAAGTCAAGCAGTGGCATGATGAGAACTGCATTTTTAAATGGTCACTCTCGCTGCTGTGTAGAGAATACATTAGAGGGAAGTGAGAAGACTTAGAGTAGGTTTCTAGGGGTCTAAGAGAAAGATGGCGAGTAGTGGTACAAAGATGGAAAGAAGACAATGGGCTCCTGAGAAATATAAGGGCACATCACCCTCCTTCCAGACCACATCCCAGGTATATACACCATGGTCCAGCAGAATACAGCCACTGGCTTTCATTCACCAACTGAATACCCATGAAAAGCCTGGGCTCACTCCTCATAATTATTAGCTCTAAATAGGACTTGCCAGTTCAGGTTCATCGATTGTATAGTATACAGTGCTAGGTTGATTTCAAAAGAGGCAGGAGAGGAACTGCTTGTGAAAAATCACAACGTGTGCACTTTGCCTCCTAAAGATGGCATGTGGCAGGAAGTGGGAGGAATGTTTACTGTCAGCAGGACACATGTGCAAGGGGAAAGGCTCACCCACTCCCTGTGGGTCATTGACTTAAAAAACTTAAACACTTGCCAAATCTGTAGCCTTAATCACCCTAGCTGAGCAGCCCTTTCTCCCACCTCATGGAAGGACTGTTACAATCAATAAATAAACAGATTTAATCAGTCAAAACTTGCTTATAGGCAATCCCACGAAATGCACTATGTCCTTAGAAGGAATGCATTAACCTTTTTAAATGCAGTTCCAATAGTTCAAAACAAAGCCCAGTGCAATTATCCTCTGAAAAGATAATCATAAGAAGGAACAGCAAGGGTTATCTCATGATAAGAGACCATCAGAGTCTTTATAGGCAAGAGGAGAGAGTATAGGCACAAATGTTTTGTGCATTATGCTTAAGATAATATCATTTCCTTCAAGGCCTAAATTGGGTTGGGAAACTATAACCTGCAAGCTAAGCCCAGTCCACCACTGATTTTTTTGAGCAAAGTTTGACTGGAACACAGTTATGTTCATTTATTTATGTGTTGTTTCTGGCTATTTTCAAGCTACTATGTCAGAGATAAA
The DNA here is from genome assembly GCF_049115385.1 of Moschus berezovskii. Lineage (NCBI taxonomy): Eukaryota > Metazoa > Chordata > Mammalia > Artiodactyla > Moschidae > Moschus > Moschus berezovskii. The sequence continues at coordinate 91,923,402 of NC_142461.1, read as the reverse complement.
CAGATGCAACAGACTGCATGGCCAACAAAATCTAAAATATTTATCATCTGGCCCTTTAGAGAAGTATGCTGACGCTGGTCTAACTCTAAACAGAGCTTAAGAGAGTAGTAGTCTTCTTTTGGGCTTCCCAGGTGACTTAGTGGTAAAGAATCTGCCTGCTAACATAAGAGATACAGGAGACATGGGTTCAATTCCCAAGCTGGGAAGATCCCCTGGAGGAAGAAATGGCAACTCTCTCCAGTATTCTTGCCCGGAGACTCAGGCTCCCATGGACAGAGAAGCTTGGCAGGCAGCAGTCTCTGGGGTTGCCAAGAGTCAGACACAGCTGAGCACACACACACACAGGCTTCTTTTAGTCAACTTTTATACCAACTTCTTGATGGTCATCCCTATGGGTATCACTCATATGGAAACCTTTTCATCTAGATTCCTTCCATTGGACACTAGTTAAAAGATGGTTGAAATGGAATCACTGATTCTTCTTGAAGTCCCAAAATGTTCTTACCGTATTTTTGTGTGCTTAAATAGCACAGGCTTTCATTTTAAAAGATAGCTTGTGAAATTATGCCTTTTGAAATAAGAAATTGAGAAAATTGCTTTTTAAAAATTCCCAAGAAAAAAGGCTTCTTTAAATCAACACTTGATAAAACAAAGCTGTCAAATTTTCAGGCTTCATTCAACTGTCCCTGGTTCCCTTAAATTCACAGTCCACCAATAGAAAATATGTTAAATAGTAAGAAACCTGTAGTGGATGGTACTATTTCAAGTGACTTTATAACATCTGTTTAACATAAAAAACTCAGTGGCAACTATTCTATTTATTGCCGCAGGCAAACTGTAATTCCATTCCTACTCAAATGTCCTGTGTAAAAACAGCCATATAGGCTTCTTACTAAGAAACTGGCACCCAACAGCTTGATTTATATTCTAGCTCATTAACCCAGCAAACGTCCTGAAACAAGTTAAATTAAATGTCTTTGGTGTTGACACACAGTAAGTTGGTGTGAAGTTGATTTGATTCCTGACACTATCTACCTGAGTAGTTTAAGATGAGAGTTTGGAATCAGTATAATTGAAGGCTGGCAGGACTCTTAGAGCTCTGCGACAGTAGCCACACAGCTAGTATTTAGAAGACTTCATGAGACAGTCCAGGAGTCCCATTTTTGACTAAAACACTGGCAAACATTTAAAAGCTTGACAAGACCAAGATGAAGTACAACAGGCAAAACTCTCTCTGATGGTGGGAGTGTGAACTGGCATATCACTCTGAACCACAATTGTTGTGTAAACTAAACATGTGCATATGCTAAAACCCAGCAAATTTACTTCTAGATATGTAATGTAAAGAAACTCTTGTTCTTGAACAATGAGTTATAATAAAAATGTTCAATGCAACACTGTGACCAAAAAAAAAAGAAGAAGAAATAACTCAAATGTTTGTCAATGGGAATAAGTGGATAAATAGATTGTAATACATTCATGCAATGGCATACTATGTAGCACAAAAATGGAATGAATTAAAACTAAAATCTGAAAGAATCTGAAAAACAAAATGTTGAATGAAAAAAACAAATCCCAGGGGAATATACATAGTGTGAGGTTTAATTTTATGTGCCAACTTGGCTAGGCCATAGCACCCAGTTTTGGGTCAAACACCAGTCATGATGTTGCGATGAATGAATAGGAACGAATGGTATTAATACTTAGATGGTATTAATATTTAAGTCAGTAGCCTTTGAGAAAAGCCTATAATGTGGGTGGCCTTCATTCAATCAGATGAAGGCCTTGTGAGAAAAGCCTGAGGTACCCCAGGGAAGAAGGAACTCTGCCTCCACACTGACCTTGGACTTGAGCTTTAACATCAGCTCTTCTCTGGGTGTCCAGCCTGTCACCCTGTCCAAGATGTCAGACTTGTCAAGTTCAATAATCACAGGCACCAATTCCTTAAAATAAAATAACTTGAATGTATGTTGGTAGTAGAATATATTGATAGTAGTAGCTGGCTGTACATATGCATATTATGTAACCTGCAAATACTGATGGGAATGAATAAAATTATACCCACTTGTGGGACTAGATGGCCATAATATGTTTTTAGTAATAAAACCAAATTTCAGAGTAATCTGTTCAGGTAGATTCCATGTTTGTTTTTAAACACACACAAACAGAATGTATACCTGTTTGCATATGGTTGAATAAACACTGAAATATCTGAAAATAAAGATGCAGACAATTAACATGGATTAGCTCAATGCGGAATAAAGAGAGTTGAGGATATTGACTTTCATTTCTATATACTTTTTTGTTTAACCTTGAAAAACAACCAAGTATTACTGTCATAAAGCAAACTCAGTTAGCAAAATGAACTCAAAGTTCTCATTGGGCATCTAAGGTCTTTGACTGCATAGTTGATCACTAATTATATACAAACTTTTATTATAATCTTTCTTGTTAATAATTAACCCTAAATCTGAAGATCTACTTTCAAGTGGATCTACCAATTTTTGCTCTCCATCTGAATCTGACATTGAGTCTTTGCTTTGCTGCTGCTGCTGCTGCTGCTAAGTCACTTCAGTCGTGTCCGACTCTGTGTGACCCCATAGACGGAAGCCCACCAGGCTCCCCCGTCCCTGGGAGTCTCCAGGCAAGAACATTGGAGTGGGTTGCCATTTCCTTCTCCAGTGTGTGAAAGTGAAAAGTGAAAGTGAAGTCACTCAGTCGTGTCCGACCCTTAGCGACTCCACGGACTGCAGCCTACCAGGCTCCTCCATCCATGGGATTTTCTAGGCAAGAGTACTGGAGTGGCTTGCCATTGCCTTCTCCGGAGTCTTTGCTTTACATTTCTTCAAAGCCTCTTTTTCTCCCTTATCTATTTCTCAACTTACAAGAAATATAATACAAGAAAGAGCTAATGTGAAAAACAAAAATGTGTTTAAATTTTTGCCAGTCATTTATCTGATTACCTATTTTTATTTTTGTTTCTCTCGATAGTCCCCTAAGAAAATGTGTAGATGAAACGAAATACAGATTTAATAAGGTTTCAATGCCAGGAGGTTATTTAAAAATTTTTACTTGCTTTTATATATATTTTAACAGATTATAGTAAATGTTCATCTCTTTTACTGTTGCCTAATAGTTTGAGCTGGGTGTCACTTTATTTTGATAAAGTAACTGTAATTACTCTCAAAGGAATGATATCTCTTCCAATATACAAGATTAGTATAAATATTATTAAGAACAAGATTACATGATTATACACACAAAAATAAGAGACTGGCTAATCCTGTGACAACTGCTTTGAATTACTTTCAAAGAGTAGATATAAATAGTAGACCTATTCCTGTTGATTCATTCACACTTTCTTGCTAATTTTCCTTCGGAATTTAAAATCAGTATTAAGCAAAATAATACCCACATCTAGCCACTTCTGATAATCTCATACTTTGGTGGTTCTTTGGTTTTGAATTCTATGACTTAAACAAATGACTCAGGTATGAGAATGTTTCTTCTAATTTCATACAGAGGCTGTATTTGAAGAATACTCTGTTGTCAAGATATCTGTGATACGGGTCCTCTTTTTTACTCACCTTGCCCACACCAGGTGCAGATCTCATTTCTGACTCCATCTCTGTGAACCAGTGGTGGCTACTTATGTACAGCGACAGTGATTTCATGTGTGACCTATGTGCCTCTTGAAACCAGGAATTTAGCCACAGTAAGTGTGCTAAAGAAGCCAAACTACACACTGCTAGTCTGAGTCCAGAACAAAGGTCCTTCTCATATGATCCCCATCTATATATTCAATTCACTAAGGCATTTTGGGCCAGTAACACTAATAAGTGAATTCCAGGTCAGTCTCACATTCCTCTCTGCAAATACTTTCCCAAACTTCTTTACATTTCTCAAACTGCAAATCTACTCATCTTTCTACTTCCTCCCCCAAAGTCACCTTATTTTTAATTTACAGAGAATAGAGTCATGAAGCAGGTACTTCCCCTGCTTCCCAACCACAAACTTACATGTGTACATTTCTCCTCCTTCCTCTGATTGATCAAAGGGCAATTATTTCAGCTAAACTCTAAAACCCCTCTCCTCAGGAATTTTGCAGTATTAATGATCCCTTCAAATCATTTATCTTCTATTTTTCTCCATGAATCAGTCTCATGAAAAAGTAGTATTACTCAAGTATCTCCTCTCTCAAAAAAATAAATAAAATAAAGCCACACATTTAATCATGTCCCTACTTCCCACCTTTCCAACAGCCAGACACTTGTCATAATCATCAGAAAAGTACTGAAAAAATAAATACATAATTCATAAACTCATCAGAAAATGAACACTCATGAACTCACTACCAGGTGAAGGACTAAACCCTGCCAGTTCCCAGGAGACCCTCTCTGGATTCATGCTCTTCTCCAATCCTTACTCTCTACCCTTTGCCCAAAGGTGACCTCTACCATGACTTAAAATATTGTAGAGTTTTTTTAAGTTTATCATACAAATACCCGTATTATTATTATTTCTCAACATTACATTTTAAAATGCATTGATATTGGTGTATTGATTCATTTATTTCTATTGCTTATAATTTTTGTGGTATGAATAAGTTCAGTGATTTTTAACAAAATAAATAGTCATGTATCCGCCACCACACACAAAATATAGAACATTTCTAACACCCTGAAAAGCTTTCTCATGTCCCTTTATAGCCAATTCCCTCCTCCAGTCACAGATCTGAGCAAACACTGATCTGCTGCCATTACAATTTTGTCTTTTCTAGAATTTTACAGAAACAAAATCATATAGTATATTGTCTTTTATGTCTGCCTTATTTCACCTAGCATAATGCTCTTTATATTCATCCAACACTGTCACATGTGCTGGTAGTTTGCTCCTTTTTATCTCTAAGTTGTATTTCATTGTAGGAATATATTTGTATTCTGTTTATCCATTGAGCAGTTCTTGTACAATATTCGCTGTAATTTTAATTTGCATTTTCCTGATTATCGAAAGGATTGTTTAACAGTCATTTATCTATCTTCTAAGTGCTTGGCCAAGATTCTGGCCCAGCATTCTATTAGGCAGAAATTCTTATTCATTTGAAGGAGTTCTTGACATATTCTGAATATAAGATCTTTGTTATCATTTTTGATCGCCTTGCTTTTTCTCTTCTTAATGGCATTTTTGATTAATACAAATCATTTTTTTTAAGTCATATATATTGATCATTTCCCTTTGGGTTGATATGTTTGTATCCTGTTTAAAATATCTTTTCCAATCCCAACAACATTAAAATGTATTCCTTTTTTATCCTATATAAGCTTCATTAGTTTGTGTTTCATATTTAGATCTTCATGAACCTGAAATTAATTTTTGTGTACAGTGTGAGATAAGGGTTAACTATTTTTCCTTTTTTCCTTTATATTTATTTGAAAAAAATATTTAGATAAACTAATATCACTTTTTGAATAGCTTATGCTTCCCCAGCAACCTATATGTCACATATCATACATTAAGTGTCCATATATACATTGTTATTTCTGGACTTCATACTGAATCTTCTCATGCATAAACTTTATGTGTCCTTCCATTTTTTTTTATTTTTTTTATTTTTTATTTTTTTCCAATTTTATTTATTTATTTTTTTCAAGTTGAACAGACTAAATTTCTTTAAACAAACTTACTTATACTCCAGAGTCCTTTAAAAACTTAATAGCATTTATACATTGAAGGTATTTGATTTTCTTGTAACTAGCACTTCAAATGCAACAAGCATTTGAAGCAACAAGCATTTGACCCAACAAGTAAAACTTTCTACAGATCATAACTTTTATAAATAAAATAAATTAAATGTACAGTGAATAAGTTCTCTGAAATATTTCAATATTTCTGCAGGTTTAGTAACATCGTAACATACATTTCAACTAAAATTCGCAAATCTAAAAACCTGTTAGGCATTTTTAGGCGTTTTAAGATGGAAATGAAGACCAATGTTACATCGTAATATGCCAATTACAAATAGTACTTCAAATAGCAAATACTACAGTTTGTCCCAAACTTTAAAAACTATTCATGAACTCAACACTGAACTATTGATGGCTATGAGAATTGTTTCCTAGCCTTTTTGAAAATTTCAACCCATTTACGTTTAAGGTAATTATTGATAAGTACGATCCCGTAGCCATTTTCTTTATTGCTTTGGGTTCAAGTTTATACACTCTTTCTGTGTATCCTGTCTATAGAAGATCCTTTAGCATTTGTTGGAGAGCTGGTTTGGTGATGCTGAATTCCCTCAGCTTTTGCTTGTCTGTAAAGCTTTTGATTTCTCCTTCATATTTGAATGAGATCCTTGCTGGGTATAGTAATCTGGGCTGTAGGGTATGATCTTTCATCACTTTAAGTATGTCTTGCCACTCCCTTCTGGCCTGAAGAGTTTCTGTTGAAAGATCAGCTGTTATCCTCATGGGAATCCCCTTATGTGTTATTTGCTGCTTTTCCCTTGCTGCTTTTAATATCTGTTCTTTGTGTTTAATATTGGTTAATTTGATTAATATGTGTCTTGGAGTATTTCGCCTTGGGTTTATCCTGTTGGGGACTCTCTGGGTTTCTTGGACTTGGGTGATTATTTCTTTCCCCATTTTAGGGAAGTTTTCAACTATTATCTCCTCAAGTATTCTCTCATGGTCTTTCTTTTTGTCTTCTTCTTCTGGGACTCCTATGATTCGAATGTTGGAGCATTCAACATTGTCCCAGAGGTCTCTAATATTGTCCTCATTTCTTTTAATTCGTTTTTCTTTTTTCCTCTCTGTTTCATTTATTTCTACAATTCTATCTTCTAGTTCGCTTATCCTGTCTTCTGCCTCTGTTATTCTACTGTTTGTTCCCTCCAGAGTGTTTCTGATCTCATCTATTGCATTATTCATTGTATATTGACTCTTTTTTATTTCTTCTAAGTCCTTATTAAATCTTTCTTCCATCTTCTCAATCCTTTTCTCCAGGTTATTTATCTGTAACTCCATTTTGCTTTCAAGATTTTGAATCATTTTCACCATCAAAATTTGAATTCTTTATCAGGTAAATTCCCTATATCTTCTTCTTTTGTTTGTGTTGGTGGGCAATTATCTTGTTCCTTTACTTGCTGGGTATTTCTCTGCCTCTTCATCTTGCTTATATTGCTTTGCTTGGGGTGGCCTTTCCCTCTTCTTGCAGTTTGTGGAGTTCTCTTTATTACGTAGTTTCTTCGCTGTGTGTGGGGTTGGACGGGTGACTTGTCCGGGTTCCCTGGTTAGGGAAGCATGTGTCGGTGTTCTGGTGGGTGGAGCTGGATTTCTTCTCTCTCCTTTAGAAGACAATGGGCTGCTTTTCTGGGAGCCTGATGTCCTCTGCCAGTATTCAGAAGTTGTTTTGTGAACTTTACTCCGCGTTCAAATGTTCTTTTGATGAATTTGTGGGGGAGAAAGTGGTCTTGCCATCTTATCCCTCTGCCATCTTGTTCCTTCCTCCCCACAACACTGGATTCTTATATTCCACTTGGTCGTGGAGTATCTCTTCCCAGCTGCTCCAGCAAGGCACAGCCGCTGTACCTTACCTTGGACGAGGGGTATCTCCTCAAGGCCGCCCCTCCTGCTTTGAATGTGGATCAGCTCCTCTCGGCCCTCCGGTGCCCAAGCAGCCACCACCTCCTGGACGTGGTACAGCTCCTCTCGGCCACCGCCCTAACCCTGGGCGCGGGGTAGCTCATCTCAGCCACGATTCTGCACGTGGTCGGTTGCGCCGGAGCCGGGCGTCTCCCGCGTCTGCGCCGCCGGAGCCGGGCATCTCCCGCGTCTGTCCTTCCATTTTTTAAGTTTCCTTAAGTTTATCTGGGGCTTCCCTGGTGGCTCAGAGGTTAAAGCGTCTGCCTCCAATGCGGGAGACCCGGGTTCGATCCCTGGGTCGGGAAGATCCCCTGGAGAAGGAAACGGTAACCCACTCCAGTATTCTTGCCTGGAGAATCCCATGGACAGAGAAGCCTGGTAGGCTACAGTCCACGGGTCGCAAAGAGTCGGACACGACTGAGCGACTGAACGGAACGGAACGGAAGTTTATCTAAATAATATATAAATATACATACACACATATGTGTAGGGAATCTTTTATATTAATTTATGAATTAATATCATTTTATGGAATAAATTTTATATAATAAAATTATATTAATTTGAATATAATAAGTATGAATATAATAAAATCATATAATTTCATAGTAATTAATCTTTCATAAGATAAAATTACTAGGTAATTGGGTTGACTATTGTAAAAGTATTTAATTTCTTTTTGAGTGTCTTGCTTTTATATGGAAATAATTCATTTTTATACATTGACTTTTACACATCAACCTTGCTAAATTCATTTATCATTCCAATAATTCATGTGTAGATATTTTGGCTTTCTTAATTATGCAGACAGATCAAATACAAATAACAGTATGCTTAACTTATGCTCTAAGTACTATATATTTTATTTTTTATTAGCTTATTGATTTGCCAATACTTTGCTGAATAGAAGTTGTATGCCTATCTGAGAGAAAGTTTGCAACATTTCAGCATTAAATATGTTTGCTTTAAGTATTTTGTAAACATTATTTATTAGACTAATGAATTTTTTTTCTGTTTTTGATAAAGTAAGAATTATTCATTTTGAACCATAAATGGATGCTGAATTCTATCAAATGGTATGTTGGAGTGTCTATTGAGATGAATATATATAATTTCTCTTCTTTATTGTGATAATTTGATGGATAACAATGACTGACTCTTGAATATTAGATCACCCTTGCATTACTGGAATAAGTCTAAATTGTTTGTGATATATTACATTTTTCATATGCTGCAGGATTTGGTTCATGAGTCAGACTGCCTTATTATTGTTCTTTTCTCTAACATCTTTGTTAGGTTTTGGAACCAGGGTTATGTTAACTTCATAATACAAGTTGGGAAGACATTCTTTTTCTGTGGAAAAGTTTGTGTAAGATTGATATTATTTACTCCTTAAATATTTGGTAGAGTTCATGAGTGAAGCCAACTAAGCCTATAACTTCCTTTGGGGGCATAATTTTAATTACAAAATAAATATATTTAAGGGTTAACAACAATTCAATCAGTTGTTTCTTCTTGATTAAACTTTGGTTACGTTTTTTTTTCCCTAGAAATTTCCGCATTTCATCTGAAGTTTACTCATAATACTCCCTTATTATGGTTCTAATGTTCATAGGATTTACAGTGATGTCTCCACTTATGTCTGTTATTGTTCATTTTTGGCTTCTTTCATTTGTCTTCCTCAATCACATGAGGCATTTACAATTTTATAACCTTTTAAAAGAATAATTTTTTCACTTTTCTCAATGGTAAGCTTGTTCTCTATTTAATTATTTTCTTATTTTATCTATTTTTTCCATTCATCTTGCTTTCTTTAGATTAAATTTGCTATTGTCTTTCTATAGTCTTGCTCCAAATATTTGAGGAGATAAGGAAAGATATACCCATCAAATACAGAGTTCCAAAGAATACCAAGGAGAAATAAGAAAGCCTTCCTAAGTGAACAATGCAAAGAAATAGAGGAAAACAATAGAATGGGAAAGACTAGAGATCTCTTCAAGAAAATTAGAGATACCAAGGGAACATTTCATGCAAAGACGGGTACAAAAAAGGACAGAAGGGGTATGAACCTAACAGAAGCAGAAAATATTAAAAACAGGTGGCAAGGATATACAGAAGAACTATACAAATAAAGATCTTAATGACCCAGATAACCACGATGGTGTGACCCCTCACCTAGAACCAGACATCCTGGAGTATGAAGTCAAGTGGCCCTTAGGGAGCATCACTACAAACAAAGCTAGTGGAGGTGATGGAACTCCAATGGGGCTATTTCAAATTTTAAAGATGAGCTGTGAAAATGCTTCACTCAATATGCCAGCAAATCTGGAAAACTCAGCAGTGGCCACAGGACTGAAAAAGGTCAGTTTTCATTCCAATCCCAAAGAAGGGCAGTGCCAAAAAATGTTCAAGTTCAGTTCAGTTCAGTCACTCAGTCGTGTCCAACTCTTTGCAACCCCATGAATCAAAGCACGCCAGGCCTCCCTGTCCATCACCAACTCCCGGAGTTCACCCAAACTCATGTCCATTGAGTCGGTGATGCCATCCAGCCAACTCATTCTCTGTCATCCCCGTCTCCTCCCGCACTCAATCCCTCCCAGCATCAGAGTCTTTTCCAGTGAGTCAACTCCTCGCATGAGGTGGCCAAAGTATTGGAGTTTCAGCTTTAGCATCAGATCTTCCAATGAACACCCAGGACTGATCTCCTTTAGAATGGACTGGTTGGATCCCTTGCAGTCCAAGGGACTCTCAAGACTCTTCTCCAGCAACACAGTTCAAAAGTATCAATTCTTCGGTGATCAGCTTTTGTCAGAGACAACTCTCACATCCATACATGACCACGGGAAAAACCATAGCCTTGACTAGACAGACCTTGGTTGGAAAGTAATGTCTCTGCTTTTTCTTTCTTTATTTTTTATTTTTATTGGAGGCTAATTATTTTACAATATTATATTGGTCAGTTGGTTTTGCTATACATTGACATGCTTTTTAATATGCTATCTAAGTTGGTCATAACTTTCCTTCCAAGGAGTAAGCGCCTTTTAATTTCTTGGCTGCAATCAGCATCTGCAGTGATTTTGGAGCCCAAAAAAATAAAGTCTGACACTGTTTCCAATGTTTTCCCATCTATTTCCCATGAAGTGATGGGACCAGATGCCATGATCTTTGTTTCCTGAATGTTGAGCTTCAAGCCAACCTTTTCACTCTCCTCTTTCACTTTCATCAAGAGGCTTTTGAGTTCCTCTTCCTTTCTGCCATAAGGGTAGTGTCATCTGCATATCTGAGGTTATTGTTATTTCTCCCAGCAATCTTGATTCCAACTTGTGCTTCTTCCAGCCCAGCGTTCCTCATGATGTACTCTGCATAGAAGTTAAATAAGCAGGGTGACAATATACAGCCTTGACGTACTCCTTTTCCTATTTAGAACCAGTCTGTTGTTCCATGTCCAGTTCTAACTGTTGCTTCCTGACCTGCATACAGGTTTCTCAAGAGGCAGGTCAGGTGGTCTGGTATTCCCATATCTTTCAGAATGTTCCACAGTTTATTGTGATCCACACAGTCAAAGGATTTGGCATAGTCAATGAAGCAGAAATAGATGTTTTTCTGGAATTCTCTTGCTTTCTCCATGATCCAGCGGATGTTGGCTATTTGATCCCTGGTGCCTCTGCCTTTACGAAAACCTGCTTGAACATCTGGAAGTTCACAGTTCATGTATTGCTGAAGCCTGGCTTGGAGAATTTTGAGCATGACTTTACTAGCGTGTGAGATGAATGCAATTGTGCAGTAGTTTGAGCATTCTTTGGCATTGCCTTTCTTTGTGATTGGAATGAAGACTGACCTTTTCCAGTCCTGTGCCCACTGCTGAGTTTTCCAAATTTGTTGGCATATTGAGTGCAGCAGTTTCACAGCATCATCTTTCAAGATTTGAAATAGCTCAACTGGAATTCCATCACCTCCACTAGCTTTGTTCGTAGTGATGCTCTCTAAGGCCCACTTGACTTCACATTCCAAGATGTCTGGCTCCAGGTGAGTGATCACGCCATCGTGATTATCTTGGTCGTGAAGATCTTTTTTGTATAGTTCTTCTGTGTATTCTTGCCACCTCTTCTTAATATCTTCTGCTTCTGTTAGGTCCATACCATTTCTGTCCTTTACTGATCCCATCTTTGTATGAAATATTCCCTTGGTATCTCTAATTTTCTTGAAGAGATCTCTTGTTTTTCCTATTCTGTTGTTTTCCTCTATTTCTTTGCATTGATCACTGAGGAAGGCTTTCTTATCTCTCCTTGCTATTCTTTGGAGCACTGCATTCAGATGTTTATATCTTTCCTTTTCTCCTTTGCTTTTCGCTTCTCTTCTTTTCACAGCTATTTGTAAGGCCTCCTCAGACAGCCATTTTGCTTTTTTGCATTTCTTTTCCATGGGGATGGTCTTGGTCCCTGTTTCCTGTACAATGTCACGAACCTCCATCCATAGTTCATCAGGCATTCTATCTATCAGATCTAGTCCCTTAAATCTATTTCTCACTTCCACTGTATAATCATAAGGGATTTGATTGAGGTCATATCTGAATGGTCTAGTGGTTTTCCCTACCTTCTTCAATTTAAGTCTGAATTTGGCAATAAGGAGTTCATGATCTGAGCCACAGTCAACTCCTGGTCTTGTTTTTGCTAACTGTATACAGCTTCTCCATCTTTGGCTGCAAAGAATATAATCAATCTGATTTTGGTGTTGACCATCTGGTGATGTCCATGTGTAGAGTCTTCTCTTGTGTTGTTTGAAGAGGGTGTTTGCTATGACCAGTGCGTTCTCTTGGCAAAACTCTATTAGCCTTTCCCCTGCTTCATTCCGTGCTCCAAGGCCAAATTTGCCTGTTACTCCAGTGGTTTCTTGACTTCCTACTTTTGCATTCCAGTCCCCTAGAATGAAAAGGACATCTTTTTTTGGTGTTAGTTCTAAAAGGTCTTGTAGGTCCTCATAGAACCATTCAACTTCGGCTTCTTCAGCATTACTGGTTAGGGCATAGGCTTGGATTACTGTAACATTGAATGGTTTGCCTAGGAAACGAACAGAAATTATTCTGTCGTTTTTAAGATTGCATCCAAGTACTGCATTTCGGACTCTTTTGTTCACCATGATGGCTACTCCATTTCTTCTAAGGGATTCCTGCCCACAGTAGTAGATATAATGGTCATCTGAGTTAAATTCACCCATTCCAGTCCATTTTAGTTCCCTGATTTCTAGAATGTCTACGTTCACATTTGTCATCTCCTGTTTGACCACTTTCAATTTGCCTTGATTCTTGGACCTAACATTCCAGGTTCCTATGCAATATTGCTCTTTATAGCATCGGACCTTGCTTCTATCACCAGTCACATTCACAACTGGGTATTTGTTTTGCTTTGGCTCCATCCCTTCATTCTTTCTGGAGTTATTTCTCCACTGATCTTCAGTAGCATACTGGGCACCTGCCGACCTGGGGAATTCCTCATTCAGTATCCTATCATTTTGCCTTTTGATACTGTTCATGGGGTTCTCAAGGCAAGTGTACTGAAGTGGTTTGCCATTCCCTTCTCCAGTGGACCACATTCTGTCAGACCTCTCCACCATGACCCATCCATCTTGGGTGGCCCCACACAGCATGGCTTAGTTTCATTGAGTTAGACAGGGCTGTGGTCCATGTGATCAGATCAACTCGTTTTCTCTGATTATGATTTCAGTGTGTCTGCCCTCTGATGCCCCCTCGTAATACTACCATCTTATTTGGGTTTCTCTTACCTTGGTGTGGAAAATATCTTCACAGTTGCTCCAGCAAAGTGCAGTCGCTGTACCTTATGTTGGACATGGGGTAGCTCCTCTCGGCCATGCTCCTGGTTGGTTGCACCGGAGCCACCGGAGCCGGCATCTCTCGTGTCTGCGCTCCCTGAGCCAGCGTCACTAGTGCACAATTGCACTCATTTCACATGCTAGCAATGTAATGCTCAAAATTCTCCAAGTCAGGCTTCAACAGTAACGAACTGAGAACTTCCAGATGTTCAAGCTGGATTTAGCAAACACAGGGGAGCCAGAGATCAAATTGCCAACATTCATTGGATCATAGAAAAACTAAGAGAGTTCCAGAAAAACATCTACTTCTGCTTCATTGACTATGCCAAAGCCTTTGACTGTATAGATCACAACAAACCGTGGAAAATTCTTAAAGAGATGGGATTATCAGACCATCTCACCTGACTCCTGACCTATATGCAGGTCAAGAAGCAACAGTTAGAACAGAACATGGAATAATAGACTGGTTCCAAATTTGGAAAGGAGTATATCAAGGCTGCATACTGTTACCCTGTTTATGTAACTTATATGCAGAATATATCATACAAAATGCCAGACTGGATGAAGCACAAGCTGAAATCAAGATTGCTGGGAGATATATCAATAAACTCAGATACGCAGATGACACCCCCTTACGGCAGACAGTGAAGCAGAACTAAAGAGCCTCTTGATGAAATTGAAAGAGAGTGAAAAAGGTGGATTAAAACTCAACATTCAAAAAACTAAGATCATGATCATGGCAGCCAGTCCCATCACTTCATGTCAAACAGTGAGGAAACAATGGCAACAGTGACGGACTTTTCTTGGGCTCCAAAATCACTGCAGATGGTGACTGCAGCCATGAAACTAAAAGACCCTTGCTCCTTGGAAGAAAAGCTATGACCAACCTAGACAGTGCATTAAAAAGCAGAGACATTACTTTGCCAACAAAGGTCCATCTAGTCAAAGTTATGGTTTTTCCAGTAGATATGTATGGATGTGAGAGTTGGACCATAAGAATGCTGAACACCAGAGAATTAATGTTTTTGAGCTGTGGTATTGGAGAAGACTCTTGAGAGTCCCTTAGACTGCAAGGATATTAAACTAGTCATTCATAAAGGAAATCAATCCTGAATATTCATTAGAAGGGCTGATGTTGAAACTGAAGCTCGAATACTTTGGCCACCTGATGCTAGGAGCCAACTTATTAGAAAAGACCCTGATGCTGGGAAAGATTGAAGGCATGAGGAGAAGGAGACGACAGAGGACGAGTTTGTTGAATGGCATCACTGACTCAATGGACATGAGTTTGAGCAAGCTCTATGAGATAGCAAAGGACAGGAAAGCCATCATGCTGCAGTCCATGGGGTTGTAAAGAGTCGGACAAGATTGAGCTACTGAACAATAACAAATATTTCAAAGTGCTAAATATTTAAGACCTGCAAGTCACAAATAGTTATTGACTGAAATATACTACTTAGGAAAATTATATCTTTAAAATAATCACATTGGGTTGGCCAAAACATTCATTTGGGTTTTTCTGTAATCTTATAGAACCAAATATTTTAGAATATTTATAAATCTGTGAGTTTTATATGACTGAAATTTAGTAAAATATAAAGATGCCTAAATTAAAATATCATTGCATATGTTTGGTTATGTGTTGGAATGAGAGTGTTTGAATAGATAAAAAATAAAATAAGGTCTAAATCATAATTATTATACATTTTCCAGAAAAATTAATTTTTACTTCTTTTCAGTACAATCAATAATTATATTGATATAATTAAGACATTACATAATTTATTTTCTACTCACAAATTTAAAGTTTTTATTGAACTATTATAGTTCTTAGGTGATTTTAAATTAATTTCAATTTGGAGAATTACTCTACTGAGACTAAGGCAACTGGAATTGTTAATTGTCAAATTTAACCAAGACTTTTATGTACACATACATATATGTGTGTATATATATATATATCATCTTTGAGTATTGCATTGGAGTTATATTCAATAGTTACTATTATAGCAAAAAACATTTAAAACATTTAATGTAAACATTATCACATAATTTGCAGAGTAAACTCAAGCTTCTTCCATCTTTTGCCCTCCAGGCTTTCACCAGATAGGATGATGCTCACCCATTGGGGAAGGTCACATACTTTACTCAATCCACCAATTCAAATGGTAATCCCTTTCTGAAACACTCTTACAGACAAACCCAGAAACAATATTTAACTAGCTATCTGGGCATCCCACAGCACAATCAAGCTGATACACAAAATTAAGGATCATACTCATATTGCACACATTCCTGGGGAAGAGTTGCTCAAACACCCTGCCCTCACTATTCAAGAAATGGAAGCATTCTATAAGCCAATTAGGCTTCCTGCTTTGAATCTTTCAATCTTGATTAGTAGGATGCAAATAGTACATGGGGAGGGGTGAAGAGTGGACCTGATTCACCCAAGCAATTATATTTGGAAAGGACTTTACAGTGATCAGTTAATATTATTTACATGAATACTTACAGTCATTTACTTCATGTTTCTTAATAATGGTTTTTGTTGCTTGAAATAAAAAGCAAATCACCAAACAGTAACAACAGTACTTATTCACAAATTAAGACTATTATTCAATGTACAGTGTTCCTTTAAACCATCAGACTACATCAAAGGAAAATAATCTGTTAAATGATGACATAAGTTTAAAACTCCTCTACCACATCACCAATTCAATGGACATGAATTTGAGCAAACTCTGGGAAATAGTGCAGGACAGAGAAGTCTGGAGTGCTGTAGTCCATGGGGACACAAAGAGTCAGACACGACTTAGTGACAGAACAACAACAGCTGCATCTTTATTTCTTTTTCTGGCTAGAACAAAAAGGTGAGGCCTCAAACTTAGAATTTACCACAAACAATAGTATATACTGCCAGAATTTAATGGAATTGTTATTATATTTCCTTTTATACTTCTTTCTGTCTATATCAGGTATTAATGGTTTTCCATTTACGATATGTCACATAAAATTGCTTTAAAGAAATTCAAATAAAAAGATTAAATAAAAAGACTGAGCAGTTTGAAGGGTGATATGGAAAAAATCAAGGACATGTTTTGAGAATGACTGAAGTTTGGAAACAGTCCAGCTGAAGGGATCTGGGCAGAGGCCAGTTCAGTGGTTAGTCTCAGCTACTCTATCATACTCCTACGATTAACTCTCCCTACTTTCCAAATCTCCCTTCAAAAAACCTCAGTTTCTTTTATTAAAGCTTGTTGCCTTACTTTCATAAATTGCTTTCCTGATTTATCTGCTTTGGAGTTCTGTTTGACTTTGTCTAAGTTCTACGCATATCAAAGGCTGACTTTGTATATAACATAGCAAATTCTACTATAGAATTGTTAAAAGTGCAGACCCTCCAGAAGTCACCCCCCCAAAGCAGACCCTTCTAAGACAGTTTATTTTTAACATATAAATTAGTCAGAGAAAAAATGATTTTAAATGGTTTTGTGTGCCCAAGGCCACCCTGCGATGCTAGATGAACCCCATTGTCCAGAAATAGCTTAGCTGCATCCCAGTCATTGTGAAACTCTCAAGCTTCATTTTAAGACAGGCACCAGGCTTTGAATGCACAGAAATTTTTGAAATGCAAGTGACTGCAGCCTCTATTTTTCCTAATTACAAAAAGTTCTTCTCAAAGTGGCTCTTCTTTATACCCCTTGTATACAGTTTCTCCACATTCCTTCCACACCCTCCCCACTTTTATTTTTGCTATGTTTTTATTGGATCTTACGTTCCTTATAGTCCTGTTTTTCATTTGTGGTGATGAAATCAATAATTAGACTAGGATGTGAATCCAAATAAAGCTGTCTTCTTTTTAAAACTGAGAATAAAACCAACACTTTGCTTTCATTCCTATTTCTCAGCAGTCTTTAATTGCATTTCATCAGTGAAATTTTATCAGAATATTCAATGCTGATAACATGGCCAATCTTATTTTCAAAGTCCTGGCTTTTCATCTGGGCTCTGTTTGGCACTGCACTCTGCCTGATTTGGATTTTATTTAATCGATTTGGCTTCAACTGACACTGAGAGGCAAAGAAAAACAGCCTGCCATGAATTTGCCATGGGACCACATGCTGCTGCAGAAACAACCATAAATGTGCCGAAGGAAGACAGATTCACAGCAGGCAGATTACAGTATGGTCCCATGCACTATGGGCTTCCCCGGGGAAAGGAAGCCTGGAGCAGGAGCATAGAATGAGGAAGGTGCCAGAGATGGGTACGTGCATTCTTCCTGAGGTAATCCTCTTAAAAAAGCAGGAGCCACTGCCCTGGTATCACTAAAGGAAGGAAGGCAGTACAAGGGAAACAGTACTGGGCTGGAAGGCGTGAAGACTGAATCTGAGACCAAGTTCTGCTCCTGAATACAGTGTGTGGTTTAGAGTAAGGCAGGCAACACCCCTGAACCTTAGTTTCCTTTTCTCCAGATGGGAATAGCAACTATGGTCATGAATAATTCTTCGCACATCATGAAGATCAAATATAAAAATGTTTATGAGAATTGCTTTATGAAATATAAAACTTAACAAGAATATAAAATGGTCTAATTAATCATTATCTTAAGGTTATTATTAATAATACTAATAACAGTAAACACCTTGCTCCTGAGTTGAGAAAGTAGCAGTTAGTATTTAAGCAGTAAAAATATAAAGATAAATTTATATGGCATTTAAATCTCAGAGGATCTTTTTGCACTTTCGTTTTCAAATAGGGTTTCTTCATGATGGATCATTAATAGAGAGTTTCTCAGGGGAAAAAAATATATTATCCATGGGAGAGATTGCCTAGAAGTAAGCTGATTTTAACATGCAAAATGGCTGTTTTTATGTATGGTTATAAAGACTCTTTAATTCCTTCTCTAGATGTTCACTGAATATTCCTCTTCCCAGAGATCCATTTACTTTCTGCATTTTAACATCAGTGCAGTTTTCTGAACAGTTTTACGATACCAGGAGTGTTAAGTACAAAATCAATAGAGGCATTTATGAAATCTAGACATGGATACTAATAAAACAGGAGAATAAACAAGCAAGCTTAAAACAATAGGATATATACTATTCCCCAAAGGTTGTTGAACACTTAGTCCATAGGGCAGGTAGAAACAGAGCCATACCATAAAAGAAAAGAAAACAAAATCATCTGTATAGAATAAACTAGGTTAGAGTGTTAGGAAACAGTCATGAGATGAACCACAATAATGCAGTACTGGTTTTTAAGTTACTTAAACATTAAGTTGATGTTCAACATGGTATGTGTGTGTGAGAGAGACACAGAGAGAGAGAAATGGCTGCATTCCATTTTTAGTGAGGCATGAATTTTTGCTGGTTTTTTATGTCAGTCACAGTAATATTATGGTCTGGCTAATTTTAAAACACCAGAAAAAGTGAAAGTGTTAGTTGCTCAGTCGTGTCCGACTGTTTGCAACCCCATGGACTGTAGCCAACCAGACTCCTCTGTCCGTGGAATTCTCCAGGCAAGAATACTGGAGTGGGTAGCCATTTCCTTCTCCAGGGGATCTTTCTGACCCAGGGATCAAACCTGGTCTCCTGTATTGCAGGCAGATTCTTTAAAACAGACAAATACCCAAAAGAACAGATATCTAAAACCATATGATTATTCATAAGCAGTATTTACTTCAAATATTTTTATATAATAATACAGTTATACCACCTTTCTTTAGTTACTGAGTCCATCCTTTCACAGTCAAAATTTCTGTATCTTAATGTTTTTAAAATACCACTTATAAACAAGTTTTGGCTTAAAAAAACAAAAATCTAGTCAGGTAATTTTTGTTTTATAACTGGAGCATTTAATCCACTTCATTTAATATAATTATTGATAAGTGTGTGCAGTCTTTTAACTTTACACATTGAAATAATTATAGATTCATAAGATGTTGCAAAGATAGTACAGAAAGGATTCTTGCACACTTCATTCAGTTTATACCTTATATAATTAAACTATAAAATCCAAACCAGGAACTTTACATTGGTGTGATGTGTGTACACAATGTATAGTTTTATCACCTGTATAGGTTTATGTAACCAGTTGCAAACAAAGCAGAACTGTCCCATCTCTACAAAGGTTTCCTTCTTGCTATTCCTTTACAGTCACAGCCACCCTAAACCATGGCAAACACTAATCTACTTTCCATCTTTATAAATTTGTCATTTTGAGAATGTCATATAAGTGGAATCATGTAGTGTGTAACCCTTCTGAGATCTTTTTTCAACAAGCATAATCCCCTTGATTCATGCAAATTATTACGTCTATCAATAGTTTCTTATTTTTTATTGCTGAGTAGAACTCCATGGTATGAATGTACCAAGTTTGTTTAACCACTTACCTATCAAAGGATATTTTGATTTTACCCAGTTTTTGGCTATCACAAATGAAATTGCTATGCACAATCATATGTAAATTTTTGGGTGGAAATATGCTTTCATTTCTCTGAGACAAATATCCAGCAATGCAATTGATAACAGGTATGGTACATGCATGCTTAATTTTTTTAAAAACTGCCAAACAGTCTCTCAGAGTGGCTGTAACATATTACACTCCTATGTATGACATCTGTTTCTCAACATACTTGCCAGCATTAGATGCTGTCATTATTTTTTTATTTTTGCAATTCTAATAGGTATGTGGAGAAGGAAATGGCAACCCACTCCAGTGTTCTTGCCTGGAGAATCCCAGGGATGGGGGAGCCTGGTGGGCTTCCGTCTATGGGGTCACACAGAGTCGGACACGACTGAAGTGACTTAGCAGCAGCAGCAGCAGCAATAGGTATGTAATGATGTCTCATCTTCATCTGTATTTGCACATTCCTAGTTGGAGAAGACTCTTGAGAGTCCCTTGGACTGCAAGGAGATCCAACCAGTCCATTCTAAAGGAGATCAGTCCTGGGCGTTCATTGTAAGGACTGATGCTGAAGCTGAAACTCCAATACTTTGGCCACCTCATGCGAAGAGTTGACTCACTAGAAAAGACTCTGATGCTGAGAGGGGTTGGGGGCAGGAGGAGAAGGGGACGACAGAGAATGAGATGACTGGATGGCATCACCGACTCAATGGACATGAGTTTGAGTGAATTCCAGGAGTTGGTGATGGACAGGGAGGCCTGGCGTGCTGTGATTCATGGGGTCGCAAAGAGTCGGACATGACTGAGTGACTGAACTGAACTGAACTGAACTGAATGTCCAGTCATGCTGAATATCTTTTCATATGCTTACTTGCTATTCACATATCCTTTTGGTGAAAACGCCTCTTCATATCTTTTGCCCATTTTCTAATTGGATTGTTTTACAGTTGAGTTTCCAGAGTTCTTCTGTATTCTGGATATGAGTTCTTTGTAAGATATATGGTTTGCAAATATTTCTTCCCAGTCAGTAGCTTGTCTTTTCATCCTCTTCGTGTTGTCTTTTGCACAGCAAAAGTTTTTAATTGTGATGAAAGCTAACTCATTTTTGCCTTTTTTCTTTTACGGATCTTTTGGTGTCATGTCTAAGAACTCTTCCCAAGGCCCTATCTCCTAAATATTTTATCCTGTGTTAACTTCTACCCTCTATATCATTTTATGCTTACATTTAAATCTGTGATCAATCAGGTTAACTTTTGTATAATGTTTAGGTTCATTTTTATTGGGGTGGGGGTGGATGTATATCCAATTGATTTAGCACCATTCGTTAAAAAAAATAGGCTTCAACTATTGACTTGCTTCTGTCTCTTTGTTAAATATCAATTGCCTATATTTGTGTGGGCTCTAGGTTTTCTCTTCTGTTTAATTGATCTAAATATCAGCCCTATGCCAATACCAGAGAGTCTTGGTTATTCTAGCTATATAGTAAGTCTTGAAATCAGGTGAACTAATTTCTCTCATTTTATTCTTTATCAAAATTGTTTTAGTTATCCAATTTTATCTTTCCCAGTAAAATCTGAATCTACTGTATTAC
Organism: Moschus berezovskii; assembly: GCF_049115385.1. NCBI lineage: Eukaryota > Metazoa > Chordata > Mammalia > Artiodactyla > Moschidae > Moschus > Moschus berezovskii. Next base: position 91,901,943 of record NC_142461.1, on the reverse strand, counting down.
TTGCTTCTTACTATTTATCCTACCTGTTCCGTGTCTTTGCTTTGTTTTATTTAGTTATTTATTTGCTTCTTTTCTTCTTCTTGGATTATTTTCTACAACTTTACCATCTCTTTCCAATAGCTGGAAGTTATATGTTTTTTAACTTCTTTTTCAGTGCTTACCCTAGAGACATAAAATACATTAATTGGTATTTTACCCTCTCCTTAGACAATGTGAGACTCTTAAAACACTTTACTTCATTCTCTCAGTTTATATGACATTTTTATAATTTAATTCTTTCTCTATATATTAAATGACATAAAAGTTTACTATTTTTACACAGGTGACACTAATTTATTGAATGATATATTTACCATTTTTGTTTCTCTTGGGAGTATCTCCTAGCTTCCAGGTGGAGTCATTTTTCTTCTGTCTAAAGAAGAATACTCACTATTTCTTTCATTGTGGATCTGCTGGTGGAAAAGTATTTTTATTTTTGCTTAGCTAAAAATGTTTTCACCTCACTTTAATTTTCTAAGCATAGTTTCTACAAGGTTGGTAGTTTATTTATTGGTTGTTTTCTTTTCTCAATCAGATATCAAGACTTTGAAGATTCTGTTATATGCTCTCAGCACTACTGTTGATCTTTTATGTTTACTTTGCTTTCTCACAACTGACAAGAATCTTGCCCTCACTTGATTTAAAGTTTGTTTGCCTTTTCTAGTCAACAATTTTATTATTAGGTGAAAAGATAATCCTTCTTTGTGTTTATGCTGCCCAGGATTTTCAGGGCTATATAATGTCTCTTTCATCAGTTTTCAGAAGTTCTCAGTTATTCTCTTTTCAAATACTGTTCTTGTCCTGTTTTCGCTCTCCTTTTCTTTTGAGATTCCATTTACATATTTTTCACTTTCTTATTGCTTCTTCTCTTATTCTCTTTTCTGTTCATTCCATTCCATTAGTCTCTCCATGAGTCATTCTGTATAATTTATTCTGACCTATATTCCATCTCACCAATTCCTCCTTTTGTTGCATCTAATCTGCAAATAAATCCATTCATTAAGTTCCAAACTTGAGTTATTGTATTTTGAAACTTAGAACTTCAATATGATTACTTTTCAAAGTTCCTATTTTTTTCCTGCCAGAATCCTCAGTCTTCTCTCTTTTCTCCCTGAACAATAAAAAGGGTAGTTATTTTTTAAATTTATTTATTTTAATTGGAGGCCAATTACTTTACAATATTGTATTGGTTTTGCCATACATTGACATGAATCCGCCCCGGATGCACATGTGTTCCCCATCCTGAACCCCCTCCTCCCTCCCTCCCCATGCCATCCCTCTGGGTCATCCCAGTGCACCAGCCCCAAGCGCCCTGTCTCATGCATCGAACCTGGACTGGTGCTCTGTCTCACATATGATAATATGCACGTTTCAGTGCTGTTCTCTCAGATCGTCCCGCCCTCGCCCTCTCCCTGTCTCTGTCTTCTCCTCTCTCTGTCTTTGGACAGAGTCCAAAAGACTGTTCTGTACATCTGTGTCTCTTCTGCTGTCTCACATACCATCCTTACCATCTTTCTAAATTCCATGTATATGCGCTGCTGCTGCTGCTGCTGCTAAGTCGCTTCAGTCGTGTCCGACTCTGTGCGACCCCATAGACGGCAGCCCACCAGGCTCCCCTGTCCCTGGGATTCTCCAGGCAAGAACACTGGAGTGGGTTGCCATTTCCTTCTCCAATATATGCATTAGTATACTGTATTGGTATTTTCCTTTCTGAGTTACTTCACTCTGTATAATAGGCTCCAGTTTCATCCACCTCATTAGAACTGATTCAAATGTGGCCTTTTTAATGGCTGAGTAATATTCCATTGTGCATATGTACCACAGCTTTCTTATCTATTCGTCTGCTGATGGTACATCTAGGTTGCTTCCATGTCCTGGCTATTATAAACAGTGCTGCAGTGAACATTGGGGTACACGTGTCTCTTTCAATTCTGGTTAAGGATAGTTGTTTTAAATATCTATATCCAATAACATCATCATCTGGAACCCTGAAGACCTATTTCTATTATTTGGCATTTTCATTCACTCCTATTAAGGTTATCTTGTCTCTGCATACGTATTGATACTTTTTACTATGTACAAGACATTTTATTTGTAATACTGCTTGCATAAATAAATTGAGGACTAGGATAGTGTTATCTTCTATCAGAAAGTATTTGTGTTCACTTGTCAGTTGCCTGTTATCACCAGAATTCTGGGATCAGGCTCAAAGGGATCTTAAAATGAGCTGCAGTTCCTCTGAGAACGTGTTTATATTTAGTTTACCCTTTCTCCTAGGGTGAAGCCCTCTGGGCTTCCAAATAAGCAAGGTCCATTACGATTTGCTCCTCAACAGAACCTGGACTCTGTACTTTTAGCTTTTTAAACCTATCAAATGTGCCATTCAGCCTCTTACTTGGCCATGTGAACCATCAAAAATGGCCATAAACACTGGTTTCTATTCTCCACACATTCTTGCTCTTACCTATTTTCACCCCTATATCCAGTTGGCTTATTGTCTACCTCCCTCTTAGAACTTCTAAGGTGCTGACCTTTCTCTCTGCACCAGTTGCAATTCACACTCTCCCCTCTTTACGCTGATTATGGATGTTAAGGGGGAGGGGGCTGTCAACTTTTCTTGCCTCATATTTCTATGAGGAACTTCCTCCTCTTTTTCCCTGGGCCTCCTGAGTCCTTTCGTACACTTCCCTCTGGGAGGATGAGTGAGTCAGCGTGATGTGAGTCTGGGAGAAGCCTCCTGTGGGTTGTGCTCTCTTACCGAGCTGGCTGACTGTGCAGAGAGGGCACTGTATTTTGCTCTCAACCATGTGGGTTGTCCCCATCCCTGCAAAAGGAATTCCAGCAGTTTTGAGTGCTAGATTAAATCCGTTATGGAAAGTAAAGAAAATATTGAATGTCCATTTGGCCACACAGTAAATTGTATTCTCTGATGCAACTTTGTTACATAAAAATTATTATTTTGGTCTCTTTTTTTGTTTGGTTTCTATCTTCTTTTTCAATAGGTTCCAATCTCAGGAGGGGAAAAAAAGGAGTGTTATTTATTGATTCCTTAAAAGCCTCTTAATGGCTATTCACCAAAAATCTCTCTCTTCTAACTCATTTTGCAGTGGAAGATCTGCATCCTGATCTCCATCAGTGTGTGTCATCACCCCAGGGTCATGCCTGCAGTTTGAGGCATGATATTGAGACATCTAGCCATATGCTTTTCCCCTCCCATTGCCATATTCTGTTCACAGTCTGAGATTAATGACATGTTTAGAGTCACAGCAAACTGAAAACAATGAATGTGAAGGTATTTCCCCAAAGACACAGAGACTAGCAACATAAAATGGAACAAAAGCAACCTGACAACCTGTGTGTCCTGCCCACAAGCTATAATATCAGAGTTCACCTTCTCTGAACAAAGTAACCAAATTATTAACTATAAATGACTTTTTTTAACAGTATGTGGGTTTTTTTAAAATAAGATAGCACCACCAATGAGACCTGATGTCATCAAAACCAAGGGATGGGTTTCCCCAACTCAGCCTGAACAATATGAACAGTAGTACAGACTTGGTCTTTAAAGCTGCAAACTGTGTTTATATAGACATAACCATAGGTGCAATTCCATTTATCTTAAAACTTTTCATAAGCTTTAATTTCTACCACCCACCCCCAACTTTTTTTGCACAGTGCTGCTTGTTTGCAACTATTTCTATTTCTGGGCCACAGCGGCACTCCAAGAGAGTGCTTTGGCAGCGGCCTCTATTGTGGTCAGCAGCTCTGTCTGCAGGTGGGATTTCTTAAAAGGAGTAGCATTTGCCTTATGGTGCTCCAACAGCAACAAGGAAAACTCCCATGGGAATCAGATGGTCACAGAGCTTCATCCCTCTCTCTCTTTCCCTTCCTCCGTGCAATCAGGGAAGTCAAAGCCACTGATACACATTTCAGCAAGTATGTTGCTCACAGCATGGCTAATACATAGATACAATCCCAATCACTAGGCCCCGAAACAGATTGTGAGAAACTCCACTGATTAACGTGACTGCAGGACTAATAACCTGGGTGTTTGGAGTTGGAAGACTTGTTACAGGTTAAAACTATATCTCCCTGAAGTAGAGACATGCTTCAGGGCTGTCATCTATGTATATGCATGTTTGGTGAGGAGTAGTTCAGCTACAGAATTTGCCCAAAGATGACAAAGACATGGAAAAAATAAACATCTATCACTGCCTTAACTGTAGTCAATGAAACAAAGCAAAACCAAACAGAAACAACCAAAAATGAAAACATAATTTTTTGGCAAAGCTGTAATTTCTGAATTAGGAGTCAGAGATAAGTTAGCTAAGAAGAACTAAAGAGCCTCTTGATGAAAGTGAAATGTGGAGCATTAAAAAGTTGGCTTAAAATTCAACATTCAAAAAACTACTAAGATCATGGCATCTGGTCTCATCACTTCATGGCAAATAGACGGGGAAACAATTGAAACAGTGACAGGCTTTATTTTCTTGGGCTCCAAAATTACTGCAGTTGGTGACTATAGCCACAAAATTAAAAGACACTTGCTCCTTGGAAGAAAAGCTATGACAAACCTAGATGGCATATTAAAAAGCAGAGACATTACTTTGCTGACAAAGGTCCATCTAGTCAAAGCTATGGTTTTTCCAGTAGTCATGTATGGATGTGAGTGGTGGACTATAAGAAAGCTGAGCTCTGACGAATTGATGCTTTTGAACTGTGGTGTTGGAGAAGACTCTTGAGGGTCCCTTATACTGTAAGGAGATCAAATCAGTCAATCCTAAAGGAAATCAATCATGGATATTCATTGGAAGGACTGATGCTGAAGCTGAAACTCCAACACTTTGGCCACCTGATGTGAAGAACTGACTCATTGGAAAAGATCCTGATGCTGGGAAAGATTGAAGGCAGGAGGAGAAGGGGACGAGTTGGCATCACCAACTCAATGGACACGAGTTTGAGTAAGTACCAGGAGTTGGTGATGGACCAGGAAGCCTGGCATGTTGTGGTCCATAGTGTCGCAAAGAGTTGGACACAGCTGAGTGACTGAACTGAATGTACATAAGAAAACAAAGGGTATGAGACTTACAAGGTAAAAGTCACAATGAGCATTCTAAAATGTGAAATCTTGTCTGGCTAATCCAGGTTTAACAAAGTCACAATAAGAAATCAGCCTAAATATCAAAAGAATTCTGTGTGAGTTAAGAAAATGAGATTATGGGAACAAAATAGATGACTTACTAAAATTTAACATAACTTTGCAAGATGTTGCCATCTTCAAATAACCTTCAAACAAGATGCTTCACTGAGTCAACATAAGTTTAAATAATTATCACACTGGAATCAGAAAGATGGAAAAGTCTGTGAAAATGGTGAAAACATGGGCCATGGGCTTTTTGTTTCTTCTTCAAGAAAACTATTCTTTTATTAAGGATATTTTTACATGAATCTAAAATACTTTTTGCAGTGTCAACCTCTCACTGCAAACATCTGTTTTCACTTTGAGGAACTGGGGACATTACCACCACCAGTGTACTCCAATGAAGGTCAAAGACTTCTACTTTAGATGAGTCACAGTTTTTAAAACCCACTTTAGGCAAAAGGGCATTTCTCAGAAGAAAAACCTGCTGTTAGTTCTGACAAAGGGCTGTTTGTGAGGCTGCCTCCTGTTTGAATTGCCCCATAGTAAGACAGATGCTGGAAAGGGAAGTTCAAGAAACATTCTAATCCAGATCCACTTTTGGTTACTTCCTCTGCTTGCTTCCAACACAGCTGCACAGAATAAAACAAAAAGAGGAAATGGGGACACCCAGACTGAATATTATTGCCTTCAGCAAAAGCCTTTAGAAAACCCCCTCAGGAACTTATGACATCACAGAGACGTGTCATCTTCCGTATGGAACTTTACTCCAAAAGCAGGATTTATGCAATTTCTTAATGAAGACACTTGCTGAAATACAGCTAGCAGGAAAGGCATTAACCTAAGAAAAAGGTGGCACTCAGGCAAAGTCCTTTCAAGAGTTAAAATGTTATTAATTGAATTTTCTTTTAACCAACTAAATAAACAATGCAAGACACGGTAAGCTGACAACTGCAATCCCTTAACCTGTTCAAAGACTTCATCCTCATGGATATACTGAAAGGTACATTTAGTTTATCTCCTATTATTGAGAAAGAAATATTATAACCTCATACTGAATACCACTCTGAATATGACAGTGCTCCAGACAATCAGGCCTTGAGGCTTAGAAAATTTATTAAGTGCACAGTGCTATGGAAACAATTGCAGCATTGAAACTTGTCCTGGGGGTGTTACTTCTCTGGTTGTAATTAGTCTCGGGGAGGTGATAAGATCTTGAGTTTCTAGAAACTATAGAAAGGATACTTCTAAGAGATAAGAGGAAAATGGTGCAGAGGATGCTATGAGGCCACAAGAAAGTTAACTTTCCTGGGTCTCAACTTTCTGTTCTGAAAACTTGGGGAACCCAATTAATGACATGGTGACCTCTCTTCCAATCTGTAGAAAAATTTGCAGCAATGATTCCAGAACTAAGTGTGCACTTCCGTAGGACAAAGGCTTAGGTGGTCACACTTCAGTTGTCTGGTTTGCTTAAGACAGTCATAGGTTATGCAAGCTGTCTTAATATAATTATTTTTAAAATGCCTCCTTACACTTTCTAAAATGCCCCACTTTGGATGATAAATTATCTAATAGCTGTAGTAAAATAACTGTACTATAGGTTTTAATTTTTACCCTAAAAATCTTTAGGAATTATGATCATGTCAGGTTTTTCCTAAATTCACTGATTAGGGAAAAGATTGGAATTGGGAGTTGGATTAGAAAACTTTTTAAATCTCCTTAAAAACAAATTTATTTTTTGTAATTTTCAATATTTTAATATAAATCAAAGATTCATATAGTCTTTTAAAAATAATGTTCAGGTTTCATTTACTTTGACTTAAGTTTATAGAATCCCGGTGGGGGCTCTCTCTTTTTTCAAAGAATATTCTTATTGCACTCCTCTACTGAAAGCTTCCTTGTTTAGGGAATTGAGCAAAATGCATACATCATTTTACCATCTGTAGGGTTGATAGCATTTAATTAGGAAAGCCATGAGTACCAAAGGACATTTTCAAAGCGGCACCTCAGGTAAAAGACCCCCTCCCCACCTCTGCTGCAACTAATGGTTCTGCAACTCATTTTATGCTCATTGCATTACAGAATTTCCCCTAGAGAATACTAAATTCAAATCGGATGAACAGATGCTCACAAATCAAGGTACTCCATGTACATACCTACAGCAATCATGAAGTAGTAGGTAGGAAGGAAACAAAGGAAGAAACACATGAAAAACTTAGAAAGCACTCATTTCTTGTCTCTCTTTCCCCTTTTCTCCTCTCATCTCCCCTCTGCCATTTCTGCTGCCCATCGCTATATTATTTTTCCTATAACCTCTCAGTTGCCATAGACAGAGAGCTCTGCTCTCTGCAAGATAATCACAATTGAGTTAGAGAGGGACATGTATTTTCAGATGCCAAAAGTCAATCTCTTTTTCTCTTCCTCTTTCTACAGTCATGGAACTTGCTCTCAGTAGCCTGAGAAACAGAGCTTATAAACACCAAACATTGCTTTTTCAGGCTATGGTTCAGCTAACAGAGAAATCAGCTTTGTCTCTGGACAGAAGTGTTTCCTTTACAACACTGGTCCCCAGTTCCATGCCCTTTGGACTTTTTCTCTCCAGATAACAGGCTTTGACCCAGGCTTGTTAGCCAAGGACCATTTAGGCTCATCTTCACCCAAATCCTAGGTCCCAACCACTGATTCCCAATCTTGAGCCCAATGAAAATGTGCTCACCTGCTTCTGCATCCCACCAAGCATCTAATTTCCCCCCAGGAATAGGAAATAAACTATCTAGGCTGATGTGCCTGATAAGGACATTTACACCTTATCTACATTTATATTTTGATTAATTAGAAAACCTCCCTTTCATGGAGTTAGTCCTTCTTAAGTGAGAAATACTGCAAATATCTCAAGCAAATACACTTTTGAAAATTTTCCATCTCAGTATATTAGAGTGGGTGTCACTTTCTCATGAAAAACAGCCACATTTCACCAATAAACACTCTAATGAATGCTTTTTTTTTCCTTTGACACATTACATTTCCTTCCATTCTCATTTCCCAGTTGAATTGTAAAAGATTTGTTTTTATAAAACAAAATGATCTGTCTGTCATCTTTGTTATGCAGCTTATAGGGAAATTATAAAAACCCATGTTTGTCCTCCATCATTCTTCACATTACATTATTTTACTCATTAAGCAATACTTTAAAAAGTCCTAGATTTACTTTTTCTACTCTGGTTACAGCAGCTAAGCATTTGTCTCAAGAGAGCCATTCCTCAGCTGCCTTATCTGTTTCTGGGAACCTTACTAGTAGATTCGGCTGTGTGGCCACATAAGGTAAGGTCATTCAAGCTCATCTTGTCAAACTTGTCATGACCCTGAGCTCTCATATCACAGAATATCCTTTCGTGCATTCTTAGCAATTCCACACAACAGGGGATTTTAGCATCTGCTATGCAACATCATAGTCTCTAAATTGAGTGGATGTTTCAACAGAATTTCCAGCATTGTAAAATTGTGGGGCATAATGATAAACAGACAAAGAAAACAGTGGCTCACCTCACTTATTCTACCTCAAGGTGGAAAATTCATAGCAAAAGAAAACAAAATCTTTTCTATCCATGGTAGGGGGTTGGTGACAGGAGTGTGTGAGACGGCATAAAAGCCACATTTCCTCTAGCCATTCAGAAAACATCTTTGTTTACCACTGTAGTGTTGCCAAGGAAACGGCAACTACTCATGACATCACGTCGAGATGGCTATCACAGATACGACAGCACTGCTGTTTAAATGTTACACTGATTCTTGTGCTTCTCTGTCTTTCCTATTCCCTAACGGAAAGGCAGAAGGATCACCAGTAGCCAAAGACTACAATAAAGGAGGAAAACCAGATTGTTGCCTATATTAAGCTGCATATGTATTTGTATATATATTTCTTTTTAGATCAATAGTGATGAATCAATTGTGCTTTGAGATTAACAGTCAAAGTTCCTCACCTGCCATGACTTTCTGAAAAATCTCAAATAGGAAATAGTGGATTCTGTTGTCGATGCTAAAGAAGAAAGGGAAACATCCTGACCCTTTTCTGGATCACCTCAAACCATCAGGTCATATCTTTGTACAGTTTAGTTTAATTCAGTCGCTCAGTCATGTCAGACTCTTTGCGACCCCATGAACTGCATCACCTGTTCATCACCAACTCCTGGAGCTTGCTCAAACTCATGTCCATTGAATAGGTGATGCCATTCAAACATCTCATCCTCTGTCGTCCCCTTCTCCTCCTGCCTTCAATCTTTCCTAGCATCAGGATCTTTTCCAATGAGTCAGTTCTTCACATCAGGTGGCCAAAGTGTTGG